>NC_136067.1:829959758-830171094 GCF_964261635.1 Lissotriton helveticus
AAATTATTGACGAGAAAACTGTACATGGCAGGGCGTGAGTTGTAGGAACCTTAGAGCTTGAGTTATAGTTACTTGAGATAACTCTTACTGGTGAAGTTCTATGTTTTGTTAGAGATTACAATGTTACCTTGTTACTGAACATTTCACCTAAATATAACGTTACTTTAAGATTTGTTTTTTTAAAAGAAAATATCAATCTAACCATTACTGAAGAAGGCCGAGTGCCGAAAGCGCGTTCTTTGAATAAAATATGTGTACATACCCTGGGAGTGCTGCCATCTCATTTTCCGCGTGATTGCGGTTTGGGACCTTTTTTGGAGCAGATATATATACGCTCGGCTCCAAAAACAGTTTCCT
This sequence comes from Lissotriton helveticus, assembly GCF_964261635.1. Taxonomy (NCBI): domain Eukaryota; kingdom Metazoa; phylum Chordata; class Amphibia; order Caudata; family Salamandridae; genus Lissotriton; species Lissotriton helveticus. The sequence goes on from NC_136067.1 coordinate 829,960,116, forward strand.
TTTCGAAGAACCGCACTCGTAAACCCAAGTTCGTGCTCACACCATCGTTATCATAAAAACTTAGTCCCAGACTTAGCAGATCTCCTTCTTCCTTTGTCAATACCTTTTCAGTTAAGTTGACAACAGTCAAATCATCTCTCGTTCTTCTTGATATCATTTGTTGCTCTTCTTTTTGTTTGCTGTCCATTTGGGCAGATAAATATAGAAGATAGATGGATCTGGCAAAAAGAAGTTAGTCCCGACAAGATGTGAAAAGTTATAAAGTGAGAATATTGGAGTGGTAAATCTGATTGATTGAAACCTTGATTTGAAAGGTCTGTAATATTGAATCGACCAAAGAATTTTGACGGGGATTGTGGAAGTTTGAGAATCTTTGTAAATTCTGTTTGACTTTGCCTTTCTTGATTTTGGCAACTTTAACTAGATAGTTTAGTGTGGTTGATTGTATAGGACATCTAGGCAACACTGGACACTGACCACTATGTTCACTACCTTAACTTAACATTAGCCAATCCATGGCTGTATGGACTGATGGGAATTAGGAATGGAGGTGCGAGGCTTCGCGCTCCCAGTATCTCCCCTCGAGACACGAGGGGAGAAATACAGATACACTGCAAGAGTATGATTATTTTCCAGCGAACTTGCATGCAGGCGAAACGCTCTATCACATACAATTATGCATTTGCATTATGTGTTTCGAAATGTATATAGATACGTTCAAAGATGGCGCGAAAGCTTGCTGCAATGTTGTTGCGATTATTAGTCCATCATTAATGTTTAGCACAATGAGTGAATGTATGAAAACTCTGGCAAGCATGCGCAGTGCTATCAACACGACGAAGGCTTGAGGCTGAAACGCATCTGTTGTCTCTGATAAATAAAATAACGATGGTGTGAGCACGAACTTGGGTTTACGAGTGCGGTTCTTCGAAAAGGAAACTGTTTTTGGAGCCGAGCGTGGTGTTACTGCGGGAACCCTCTACCGCAAGCCGCACCCGCCCGCGAGTGCCCGGGATCTTCTAGCGGGACTTGGAGCAAATATATATATATAAAGCATTTGTGTGCTACAAGAAATTTGTCAGATTCTATTCCTTGTGAAAGCGGTCAGTTGGTTATTTCATATGTGGCAGAGATCCATGTGTAACCTGCTGGTCATAAGCTCCAAACGTCATGAGATGGTGCCCTCTTAGCAGTGCAGTGCAACAGCACAACAGAATGAGGAAATATTACAAAGCAAAATAATTTAAATATTTAAACAGAAAATGCACCTTTGCTGCTCTTTAGACCACCCAAACTCTGGACTCTGTTGCTATTTCACACCCCATACCCTGCCTTCCAGCCATCTTACACAGCAGATACTTTGCATTAAACCTTCCTCATTCGTTTTACAAAGTTGCATTCATGTTTAAAGGAACAACTTACTTTCTGTCACTTTTTCGATCTGATTGAAGGGTTAAAGTAGCGTTATCTGGAACTGAAGTATCAAAGTAGCATTAGCTGGAACCCCAAAGTAATACCATTTTTTCCTTTTCATTGATCCTTATTGATATTTATTTATGAACATGACCCAAAGGGTATCAGAGCGCTTAACAATTACATAGTAGCACATTTACGACAGTACAAGAGAGAGGCATTAAGGCATTGAAAAACGAATAGCTTGAGTAGTCTATTTAAAAAAAAAACGCAACTGTCACCAAGAGGCATATGGACAACAATGTATTTAATAATCACAATGTCCATGTGATGTATTTAGAAACGATAAACGACACTGAGGACATCATAGACAAATAGATCAGTGTGATCAATGCAGCAAGTTAGGAATTTATCTTATGCTCCAAAACAAGGAATAATGTAGTTTTGGTAGCACTTGATGAAGAGAGAAGATTCCATAACCTGGGACCAGGGGCACCCTACGTTAAAACAGGTGTTGCGGAAAAAGTTCAGCTGTCAACTATGGTAGGAATTTGCTCATAAGAAAGATCTTAGCTTCTTTCTTGAAATATGAAGTTGACAGAATTCTACTAATGTAATGAAGAAGCGAATTCCAGATTCTCTGGGCAGCTCCGTAGAAGGCTCTTTCATAGGTTTTTTTCTTCTGGAAGATGGGTGGTTTCAGCACTAGGTCCCTGGCACTCTGAGATGGTCGTCCTTCCCCACAAATTTCAATTTTTTTAGCACGATACATCGATGTTTTGTGGTGGAGTGTTTTGTGTGTGAAACATGCTAGTTTGAGTTGAACTCTGGCTGGTATAATAATATAACAGTCCCGCCCGTTTGAAGCAGCTCAAAGTAGACATTACATCAGATAATGCCACCAAGAACATTAAATGGAAAAGGGAACACTGCTCTTTTCAATACTGTATCAAACGTGAAATTGCAAAATAGCACCAATTGTATTAATGAAATCTGCAGTGTAAACTCATGTGATCACCAAGCAGTCGGTTTTCGTTTCCGATACTTGTATCAAAAAAGGAAAATAAAGTGTTATGAAGGTGACCAGCTGCAGTGAAGGAGAGGGATACATCACCAACTTTACCCAACCTTACAGGCGCAGCTGTCCATAGTTTGGATACGGGCTTGTTTGCTGATAATTATATGAAATTTGGGTCTCAGTGGCAGTGGACTGAAGCTAATTGCTGTGTTCAACATTTCCATTTAAAGTGAATATAAGGGACATTGTTCTCTTCTTGGGAATTTGAGTGATACCTTGTGGAAACTATGTCAGGGAAACGGTTCCGGAAGCTGCAAATGACCTGTCACTTTCTGCATTTTTTTTCTCCTGTCATTAGCCAGAGAAATCTTGCTGAAATTACCGAGTTGATCCACACTGCTTTTCTTGTGCACCGCGGGATAGTCAACATCCGAGAGCTGAAGGCATGCGATGGGCCAATGAAGGACATGCAGTTTGGAAATAAAATGGCCATACTGAGCGGAGATTTTCTTTTGGCAAATGCTTGCACGGGCCTAGCGCAGCTGCAGAATACCAAGGTAAGTGAATGATTTGCCTCTACTTCTTGGTATGTGATGGAATTGCGTTATGGTTTATGCTACAGGGTGTCCCAAGTGAAGAGAACCCCAGGCTCCCTAATCAAGAGCACCCATTTTGTGGGCACAATTTGAGAACTTTTCAACTCTCAAGGTGAGATGTGCTTCAATTCAACATTAGTTTGAAGGGATGCGTGACCGGCATTGTCTGCCAGCTTTTTTCCATATAAACTCGGCAAACCCTTTATTTTATTGAAAAAAAACAATATGATAAAAAGGTACCAACCCTTAAAAGCAATCTGTTATTTTGCATCACGATCAGTATTTTAAATGGGCAAGTACTTGCAAGTACTGAGTAACTGCGCTTCTTTAATTGTAAAGGTAGCCTAAGTGCAGTTCTCAGAGGGGGTTCAGTACTTTTGATAGGAGAGTACCGGGACTTCTCAGTAGCACACAGGTACTCTGGGCATAGTTCTCTAATGTTCTAATTTCAACCACTGATTAAGATAAAACCTTAAGTCAAAGAGGATTGAAAAGCAGCTTGAGGAAGAAGGGCTCAAAGATAGTTTTTAGTAGGATTTGCATTGGTTAAATTTTTTTGGTTACCTTTCTTGCTTTGAATACCAACTTCTTGTAAAGTGGCAGTGGCCGTGGAAACCAGTTGTTGTACCAAGGCCTGAGAAACATTGCATTTGCTGTCTGTAGATGTGTTTCATTCCTGATTTTAGTGTGACTTGCGGCTGAATTTCCCAGCGGAAGATGCGCTCAAAAAAAAAAATTAGGATTCAGGCCTAAAAAGGGGCGTTATAACCTAGCATATTTTAGGCAAAAACTACACGGTTTGTGAGAGGAAAGAAGTAGAGGGTGTCCAATTCAAAGATTAAAGGAAGACTGAGCGCAATATGCAGGTATTAAAATATTACACATGCTTTTAAGGTCAAACATAAATAAATGACTGTTCTTTTGCACCACAAGGAGTTTGATACTATTGGGATGCGGTTCAGCAATCAGAAGGTCGATGATCAGATTGAAGACTTTGAAAATAATGTTGGGCTACTGGGTTAAGACCGAAAATATTTTCTATATTTTAGAAGAAAGGACCACTTTATAGACATTACAATTTTTGAAAAGAGAGATAAATGAGAGGTAGAATGAAAGGGTAGTTGTTGAGTGGCTCTGTCGGAAGTGGATGATTGGATGGACCTGAAGAAGAAGGTCGGAAAGAAGTGCAGAGAATGATATCATGGCACAATAAAGAGAACAAAACAACACTTCTTTGAATGTATGAATAGTGAGGCACACACATCAAGTAAAGTGTAGGACTGATAATCGGTGTTGGACATACAGGAAATTTGCTATATCATTTGTCCATTACTTTATTTATTTAGGTATTTATTATTGCATTATTCTTCCAAGGCAAAATGTATTGTGATCTTGGTGTACTCTATTGATTTATTTTTTTTTTTATAAAACCAGTCTGGGCGAGATAGTCTTTTAAGATGTCTGTCTCTATTTAGTATCCTCTGTGAACCACAGTGGCGGAGTTAAGAATATACTATTTACGGATCATCCTTTTTAACATTTTTTCTTGTTTTGTTTGTAAATGAAGTCTGGTCTGGTGTCTTTGATAAAAGGTGAATGTTGAAAATTGGGATAGAGGACTGTAGTTTCTGCTGACTGTTTTTTTTGGGGGAAAAAAGTGTCTGTTAGAATTTTGCTGTTTGTTCTATCATCTGCTACCTTACTTCGAGGCTGCACAATTCGATTCTTGAATAGTTGTAAACTGGTACGATTTTCAGGAGCACATACATAAATAGTGATGACAGAATATGTCATTTCAGGCGGGAGTTTCCTTTCGCAGCCTATTTTTATTCAAGACTCTCATTTCCGCGCCTGTCACCCACCATGATCAAAAATAAAAGAACAATAACTTGCCCAAACCTTGGTGCCAGCACCTTTTCCTATAAACGCTGACTTTTTACTTAAAGCAGTGTCTTAAAAACTCAATACCGTTCTCTTTTCTGATTTCACAAAATGCTTGAATAACCATGATGACTTGTGAGATGGGGCCCTTCGTATTGCCAACCATCTGACTTCTTTCACTGACGTCTATAAGCAATACTTTTTTACTGGTCATGTACTAATGCCCGAATATATATTCCTGTAAATCACAAAAGTGTGAATTGTACTCTGTGAATAGTAAAAAAACGTATACCATATAGTATTGTGCTGTTGCTATTAAGGCACACTAAAGAAGGTTTTTATTTTGCTTTTGCTGCTTAAGTCAAGCTATTTTTATGGTTTAAATCCGTTTATTGATTTACTACATACACCCAGGGGCCGGTGGACCTAAAAAACACAAAAGAAACCTTTGAAGTGGAACTTTGGTCTGGTCCCAGTTGAGGACATCTCCCTTCTCCACCCCCTCCACCCCCCCCCCCCCCCCCCCGGCAGCTCCCAGCCCCTCCCCTTACATCTATGCACCCTCAGTTCACTCGCCAGAGCATTCCTGAGGTCTTAACCATAGCCTCCATTAGGTGAAATCACTGCTGCCCCCCCCCCCCCCCAGAGCTCGTTTTGTATAGTGTGGATTGGTCTTGTGGCATCAAGAGGGTGTGACAAGGGACGTACATCCCAGTACCCATAAGTAATTGCGGCATGTGTGTTCCCTATTCTTCTGTTTCTTTGAATCCGCACTCCCGTGCCTGCAGTGAGGCTGAGATAATTTGCATCCCTAATAAGTGCCAAAGGCTATGTAGGACAACCTACCTGTAGTTTTTGAGTCTTGTGCAGTGCCACAACCGGTGGAGGAATGTGCCTGGTGTGCTGCAGCCTCTCCAGAAGTTTGTGGATCTATCTGGGAACCAGGAATGTATTCGGGCTGGGGTGCAGTACCAATATTGAGTGTTCTTAATTATAGACTCCTTGCGTGCGGTTGTGCATGTGCAGTGCAATATCTCCCCCAATCTTTATCTGTAAGGGTGCACCCCAGTTCAGCCTCCCACCTCACTTGCGCTGCCCTGCGGTGCATGGTGATTGCCTTCTGTACAACTTTGTAAATAGGTCAGAGACCAGGTGTGTATCGTTGGTTTTGGTGTGGATCCATTTCTCGAAGGAAGTCAAAGGGCATGATGTCGGATCTGGAAGTAGCGCAGGTGTTCTGTCTCTTGGAGGCTGTAACCTTCCCACAATTGCTCAAAGGTCTGAATCCCTTCGTGATCAAAAAAGTTCCGGCTGCGTTTACAGGATGAATGGAGTAAAAAGGTTGTCCGTCATGCTCTGCTCCAGCCTGTAATGCACTAAATAAAGCACCCAGTAGCGCCATCTGGCATCCTGCACCACTGGCTCAGCAGGGACTCTGGAAGGCTCTTGGAAGTAGCCCAATCTGGAGAGAGGACGGAGAAGATGGCTGGTTCTGGCTCGTCTCCATGAGCGACAACTGCCTTCTTTCACTGGGTCAAAGAACAATGGAGGCCTGGTCTGGCCACAGGTCTCTGCGAGGTAGGCCGTGGGAGGCTCAGATAGTGGGCAAAGGATAGAAGTTGTATGTACTAGGCGAATGCACAGAAACACAGGGCAGGAGTGACCCGGCGGCCCTAGACAGGATGAACACAATCAGAAGACCTGTGGGTCCAGCCCAGATGCCTACACAGGAAGAAGTGGAGAATGAGTGAAAAAACCTCAGGGCACCACCGCCATCATCAATCGATAAAACTGGGGGAAAGACCTCTGGCCTTGTTGCACTTGCATAGAAAGTACAGAACCTAGTACATGCAAAGTGGCAAAAGCCCACCCCAGGAGTGGAGGCAACAGAAAGGAGATGAGGACTTCTTGCCATAGCCGAGGAGAGGCCCATGAGGACTGTGAAAGCCTGAATAAAGGAAAGAAGCAAAAAGTAAAATAAAAGTACATGGAGCGAGCAGAAGTGGGCGGCGAGAGAAGACGATTTCGAAAGATTCCTCTGATTGCATCTTCCCACTCCCCAAGTAGGAGGAAAGAGCCTGAATGAGGAAGTGCTTCCAGTATTATCCAAACGACATAGAACACTAGCAGACATCGCAACAGAGTCAGGCCCTCTACATGAGCTGGCCCTAATTTAGTAGATGGGTGCCCCCACTATCAGTGGGCTCTCCCATAACTAGAGACATAAGTCCCCAGCTTTGAAGTCCCTTTAGGACCATGAACCGGGACTCTGCAGAATAGTGGTGTAGGGAGCCCACCCAGGGTAGAGAGCACAACGATACACAATAGAGTCTACAGAAGACCTCATCCCGAAACAATTGCTGTGAAATCTTTGCCAACAAGTGTCAACTGCATTGCCTGTGGAGTGGTTGCTGCCTTTTGATGTAGAGTGACTCCAGAAAATCTAGAATTTTTACCCTGTCTTTTTCTCGACATGGAGGGGCACAGACTCCGAAATAAGTAGGCAGGGCACCCGTCCCCATTCAAGAAACCAACTCCCACTGCGGGTCTTAAGGAAGTATGATCCATGGCAGCAACCATAAAGTACATGTTGACGTAGTCCCTCCCACTGCAAAGAGAGGTGCGCCAGTCTCTAGAGACTGCTCTGCTCTAAGTAGCATCACTCTTCACAAAAGCTGCATTTGAAGAACAGCCTAGAGAGGACACTTGAAATTAGACTCTGTCGAAACTGGTTCTGAAAATGCAGGCAGAAGAGCCAAATCAGTCTGTTTTTATTATATAAAGTGGGTCCCACTAATCCACTTGTTCCACCAAGGAGCAGAGTACTCAAAGGATTGCTGTAAACCAGAGCTGGTGTTTGCTGACGGGCAGCCTCTCCGAGTTCAGGGAGCGTCACATGAGTCTACCCCATTCTGAAGTGCCTAGAAGCAAGCCTACCTTCTGAGAGAGTGAAGGAGCCTGACAATTCTGCACAACGAGTGAGTGTCCACGAACAGCGAAGTGAAGTGTTATTCTGGACTGTGGAAAGTGATCTGTGTGCCCCTGTGTTAGCGGGTCCCAGTCTTCCAACTGTGATTCTTGGAGCAAATTGTGAAGTTGCGGTGTGACCTTAGCTCCTGTGCTCATGATGTGAAGCTGCGGGGTGACCTGAGCCCTGTATCAATGTTGTGGCATGCCCTGAAAGTCCTGCACAACCTGAGACCTTGGTGTGATCTAAACCATTGCACTCATACAGGCAGTGAGATCTGGCCGGGGCCATAACCTCCTTCTCAAACCAAGCTTGTGCGTGTACTTACTGATCTACAAGCGATCACCCAGAGCAGGGCTTCACCCACCAGAACATCTGTGTGTGAAACAGGACTTCCCTCATTGCAGACATCCCCCGATGGCCCGAAGCAGTCGCTTTGCCAAAGACGTGTATGCCAAGGAGGCCAAGAGAAACTGCTGATTCGTGCTCACCGGGAAGAGGCATAGTGGGTGAGCAAATGTGGAGAAAGCAGCCCTCTGAGAATGCCAACCAGAGCACAGATTGAAAGACTGATAGAAACACTGCGTGTAGTTACAAAAGTACAGCGGTAATCTGCACCTCAACTTTATCATGCTAGATATTGACCCGGAGAGGGAACTTCTTGTACCATAAGGAAGGGACCTGCATGCTTAGCTGGGAGAGGCACAGACATCCTCCAGTTTCCAGGACAGTGAATTCCATTGTGTACATATGTGTAGTGTTTAGTTCTAGTGTGTATTAAAGCACTTTCATTCTTGAAAGTCAAACACTGGGTTGCACAGTCAATTATAACACTAATGTGTTTTTGTTAAGTGCTGAGCTTCAAGCACCCCATACTACCGCCCTGAGAAACATTTCTACCACTGAGAGTCAAGTGCTGATGGGATTGTACTTGGCCCAGTTTCCAGAGCCATTGCAGTGCGGACCCCAGAACATCAGATGCAAACAACATTGACACCATATCCTTGGATCAGTTGAGGAAACTGTTTGGATAGAAGGTGGCGGGGTTCCCAGAAACAACGACAGAGATGTGCTTGTGAGTTACATAAAAGACCAGTTAGAGAAACTGGAGGGGAGGGAAGAAACTGTGATGGACGCTGTGGAGAGTACCAGGAAAGGAACCCAGGGAGGGAGTGCTAGGGTGTCATGCTCTCTTATCCCTTTTCCACAGGCAACTCGCATATATATATCACCAAATTTGCTTTGCAATGTTTTACCATGATAAACACTGCCACCGATTTCTAGGCTACCATTCTCACCGACTCCAGTTGTTTTTTTTCTTTGGTTTGGTTTTAGCTGAGACCCTGAACTTGCACTTGGCTTTCCAGAAAGCTAAAGACTGATGAAGAGGAGAAGCCAGGGAGGTTGAGAGGGAGAATCAGAGAATAGCTCACCTGGAACAATAGGAAAGGAAGCAGGAGAAACAGCATCAACAGGCCCATTAGAAGAGAGAAGTGGAGCTAGGGGAGCAAGAAAGGGAAAGGAGAGAGAGAGAGAGAGAGAGAGCGAGAGAGAGAGAGCGAGAGAGAGAGAGAGAAATAGCTTTAGAGCTTTGAAAGCTGAATGATGTGTCTAAAGCAGCCACTTTTATGAATCACTTCCCCTTAGAATATGCAACAGTCATTAGAAGGATGGCTGTAGCTGAGCAAATGAATTACGAGTGGGTGAAGGAAGCTTAGATCAGTTGGTTTGAAGGTAAGCCAGCTCTTTACCTTCAAATGTTCGAAGAAAGCAAGAGAGTGGATGGTGTTTCATGTGAAACCTGGATTCGTGATATGTTGCACGACTGGAATGAGGGGTAGGCTGGATGGAGGCCAAGGATGTTCATTTCTGATAGATACATCTGCTGTGTGGATTCCTCACCTTGTGAATATCCCCCTTGCGTCAGCAACATTCGGAAATTATTTTCGTAGCTTCGCGCCGACGTGGACTTGGACGTCATAGAGGCACGGCATCGCTCGCGACTCCACTGACGTCACCGACGCCCATAATAGGCCCATGCCGGCGTGATGACATCAGTTCCCTTTTTTCCGCGTCGTCGACGCTAACGGTTTCGGGAATCTCAGTAGCTATACTGTGACTTTGTTTCATTTTTCTGTGTTTCCTGCTTCTTTGTTTCGTAAAGATGTCGAAGAAGACCGGTTTCAAGCCCTGCAGGGAGTGCGGAAAAATGATGTCCATCACGGATCCGCACGAGGAATGTATTTGGTGCTTAAGCTCCGATCACGACGTGGATGGATGTTCATCATGTCGTAAGATGAATCCGAAGGCCATGCGGGAGAGGGAAACCAAGCTACTTGTGGCAAGACTTAAGGCCGACAAGGGTAAGAAGACATCAAGATCTCGCTCGAGGAAGACTAAGTCGAAGTCGAGGTCGAAGTCAAGGTCCCAATCTCGTGAGTGTTCGGCCTCAAAGTCTTCTTCGGACCATGCTTCAAGATCAAGGAAGAAGCACAGGAAGAGGAGACATGAGTCTCAACGTCACTCGGGTGAGAAGTCGAACTCGAGGTAGAGGTCGCCCAGGAAGGTTCATTCGAAGGTGGTCCCGCCACAGGAGACTCCGGATCAGGAATGTGAGGCTTCGCCTTCGAGGTCGCAGGTTCCCCCTCCGGCTCCGGAGTCCGATCCATTTCCGGCACCGTCTCCGGCTCGAGAGGAGGAAGAAGTAGTCCCTGTGGAAGTTGATGAATCTGTGCATATTGTTGAGCCGGATTCGATCCCACCTCGAGGTCAGCCTGAGGATGTTCAACCACCTTTTCCAGCGCCGGGCCAAGACCCTTCAGCGTTCTTGAACGCTATGTATGCCGTGTTCTCAAGGGCGCGGTACTCCTCTGGTGCACCTTCGGGTCCCATGGGTCCTCTGGCATTTAATTTGGGTGTTCCACATTCATATGCCCCGGCTCCATTCATGCCGTTTATGCCAGCCCCAACGACGCCGTGGCAGTTCCCGGCCCCGCCGAGGTCTTTACCGGTTCGTCCGAAGTCGACGACTCCAATGCCGACGTCGCCTGCTCCGAGTAGACATCAGGAGCATACATCTGGGCCATCGAAGTCGGTACCGACGTTGGTTCCGACTCCGTCGGAGTCGTTAATGGATCCGGTGCCGAGGCGTGTAAAAGAGAGGTCCAGGAGGGAAGCTCAACGCCTCTTGGAGGAACACAGTTATGCCGACTCTCGCCCTGACTTAGAGGAAGGTGAGCTGGGTGAAGATTGTTTTGAAGAGCTGGCTGATGCCAGTGGCCTGGATTTTTCCCCGGAGTGGGAATTGCCCTCAGGGCATGATGCGCCTTCAAAGGATGTCCAGCCATATCATGTGGTAATGAGGAAGGCTGCGAGACTTTTATATTTAACATTACCAACGGTAGAATTTAAGTCAAACCTTCTAACAGAAGTTCTTCACTCACCGAGTTCGGCTGTGGAGCCTTTACTTCCGTTTAATGAGGCGTTAACTGAGCCCATTATGGAGGTCTGGAAGAAGCCACTCTCTGCTCCTGCTGTATCCAAGAGTGTGGCTAGAAGGTACAGGGTAGCTCCAGAGGACCCTGCATTCTTGACATCTCACCCTTCTCCAGAGAGCCTGGTGATTCAGGCTGCGTGCGCTAAGAAGTCGATAAGTGCATTTCCCCAAGTTCCTGGGGAGAAGGAGGCTAAAAAGCAAGATCAGGTGGCCAAGAAAACTTTCTCTTCTGCAAGTATGGCTTCGAAGTCTACAAATGCCACTTGTCTCATGGGGAGGTATGTGCACGCACTTATGGACTCAATGCGTGCTTTGGCTCCTAAGATCCCTGAGGAGAACAGGAGTGATTTCGAGGAGGTGTTGTCTGACACCCAAGCAGCGGCACGCCAAGTTATTCAGAGCGGTCTTGACACGGCCGATTCTATGGCTCGGATTATGGGTACTGCAGTTGCTACGCGAAGATCGGCTTGGCTTAAGTTCTCGGACTTTTCTGCTGATGTTCAGGCAGCGCTTTTGGATCTGCCTTTTGATGGAGAAGGACTTTTTGGCAAGAAGGCAGATACAGCCCTCGAAAGGTTTAAAGACAGCAGAGCTACTGCCAGGTCTTTGGGTCTCCAAATTAGAGGTACATCGACCAAAAAGTTCAGAGGATTTAGACGCTGTTCCTTTCGGAACTTTAGACAAGGTCAGAAGCAGCAACAACAGCAGCAGCAGCAGAACACCTTGTACAAGTCATACAGGGGGAAGCAAAGGGGCCGTCTTCGTGGGCGTCAAACCTCTTCCTCCTCCACCTCCTCCAACCCCCCAGCCACAGAAAAGCAGCCCTAGATCCGTCATTCAGGATCATGTGGGTCCAGTGGGGGGTCGGCTTACCTACTTTCTACGGGATTGGGAATCGGTTACATCAGATCTTTGGGTTCTCAATCTCGTAGAAAATGGGTATGCCCTTCCCTTTCGGGAATTTCCTCCCAATTACCCTCCTTGCCTAGGTTATTGCACGGAGGAACACCTGTTGCTTCTACAGGAGGAAGTACAGACTTTGTTAAGAAAGGGTGCGATAGAGGTGGTCCCAGAGCAGGAATTGGGTCAGGGATGCTACTCCCGGTATTTCCTGATCCCCAAGAAGGATGGCAGACTTCGTCCAATCCTGGATCTCAGGATCTTGAATCTCTATCTGAAACAGGAGAAATTCAAGATGCTCACCCTTGCACAGGTTCTTCAAGCGCTGCTGGAAGAAGACTGGATGGTGTCGCTCGACTTGCAGGATGCGTATTTTCACATCCCAATCCTGAAGTCGCACAGGAAGGATCTCTGTTTTACGGTGGGATGGCAGCACTACCAGTTTGCGGTCCTTCCGTTTGGTCTTACTACTGTGCCTCAAGTCTTCACCAAGGTGATGGCGGTAGTGGCGGCACATCTCAGAAAGTCGGGGATTCCGGTATTCCCCTATTTGGACGACTGGCTGATCAAAGCAGAGTCGTCAGAGAGAGTGCTCCAGCATCTGCAGGATACAGCTCAGTTGTTGTACCGTTTGGGTTTTTCGATAAATGTACCCAAGTCTCACCTAGTGCCCTCCCAGCGCAACCTGTTCAGAGGTGCGGTACTGGACACTACTGTGTGTCGTGCATTCCCTCCTCCTCAAAGGATTCGCGACATACAGGAAATGGTTCATTTGTTTCACAGTGGAGCTGTAGTTCCAGTCCTGAAGGTCCTTCGTCTGCTCGGTCTGATGGCTTCATGCATTCTGTTGGTCAACAATGCACGCTGGCATATGAGGGCGCTCCAGTGGTGCCTCCGCAGGCAGTGGTATCAACACAACGGAGATCTCAGGGAGTCCAGAGAGGCTGCAGCGGATGTATCTTGGTGGGGTGTGGAAGGCAATCTGTCACAAGGGAAGCCTTTCCATCTGTCTCCATCGGTGGCCACGGTGATAACGGATGCATCCACTCTAGGGTGGGGTGCTCATCTGGGGGATCTGGAGGTCAAGGGTCTTTGGTCTCCAGAGGAAAGGTTTCTTCACATCAACCTTCTAGAATTGCGGGCGATACGTTTGGCGCTCAAGGCCTTCCTCCCTTCCCTTCGCGGTCGTTCAGTGCAAGTCCTGACGGACAACACGACCGCGATGTGGTACATCAACAAGCAGGGAGGATTAGGGTCGCAGTGTCTCTGCAGAGAGGCTCTGTGGCTCTGTCTGGTCTTGGGTTCAGGACCATCAGATTTGTCTGATGGCAAATCATCTGGCCGGGGTTCTGATCGTGCGAGCAGACAGTATGAGTCGTCAGTTCTCGGCTGACCACGAGTGGAGGCTCCATCCAGAGGTTGTTCTCGACTTCTTTCGGATGTGGGGAACTCCTCGGGTGGACCTGTTTGCCACTCGCGAGATTGCTCACTGCCAGTCATTCTGCAGTCTCCAGTATCCGATGCAAGGAGCCTTGGGGGACGCGTTTCAGTTGAGTTGGGGGAATCAACTCCTTTACGCGTTTCCTCCCATACCTTTGATTCCTCGGGTTCTGAGGAAGATTCGCCAGGACCGGGCCCAAGTCATATTGGTCGCCCCGGGTTGGCCAAGAAGGGTGTGGTACACGGATCTTCTCCACCTCTCCTCTCACCCGCCGCTCCGTCTCCCTCTCAGGGCAGACCGCCTCTCTCAGATGGAGGGGCAGGTTCTACACCCCCACCTCCAGACATTACACCTTCATGCCTGGAGATTGAACGGGGCAACCTGAATTCTTTTTCTCTCCCGCCTGACGTGGTGGATGTCATCTTGTCAGCCAGGCGTGACTCCACTAAGTACATCTATTCATATAGATGGTCTAAATTTGTCGCTTGGTGTGGGGAGAAATCTATTGACCCTTTGAGAGCCCATTTGTCTAATGTTCTCCAGTTTGCCCTCTCTCTGGCGCAGCAAGGGCTTGCTGTTGCCACAGTTAAGGGCTACCTTTCAGCGCTGTCGGCATTTATCTGCTTGCCTGACCAGCCGTCTCTTTTTAAATCTCCTGTGGTTTTAAGGTTTTTGAAGGGCCTCACAAATAACTTCCCTCCTACACCTTTTATTGTGCCTCAGTGGGACTTAAATCTTGTCTTGACCTTTTTAATGGGTGCTCCCTTTGAGCCTCTTCACAAGTGTCCTATGAGGCTTTTGACTCTTAAGACAGTTTTCCTCGTTGCAATAACCTCAGCAAGGAGGGTAAGTGAGCTTCAAGCTCTTAGTTCCAATCCCCCTTTCTTGACCATTCATGCTGATCGAATGGTTCTTAGGACCAGGGCTGCTTTTCTCCCAAAGGTGGTGACTCCTTTCCACCTTGCTCAGTCTATTACCCTCCCTACCTTTTATCCTCCCACACACCCTTCCAAGGAGGAGGAGAGATTACACCGTCTGGACCCCAAAAGGGCGGTGTCCTTTTACCTGGACAGATCTAAAGACTGTCGGTTGGATGACCAGCTCTTCATTGGGTTTGCTGGCTGCAAGAGAGGAAGAGCGGTCCATAAAAGAACTTTGTCAAGATGGATCGTCCTCTGTATAAAGATCTGCTACTCTTTGGCCGGTAAGGAACCTCCAGAGGGTATAAGGGCTCATTCTACAAGAGCTAAATCTTCAACCTCTGCATTGGCTAGAGGTGTTCCTGTAGAGGACATTTGTAGGGCGGCAACTTGGTCTTCCCTCCACACTTTTGCGAAGCAATACTGCTTGGATTCCGAAGGGAGGAGGGAAGGTCACTTTGCGCGCTCTGTCCTCCAGGATTTCCTGGTCTAGAAGAGTGGACACCCTCCTCTGGGAGTGGGGACTGCTGTGGGACTCTATTCACAAGGTGAGGAATCCACACGGCAGATGTATCTATCAGAAGAACAAGTTACTTACCTTCGGTAACGCTTTTTCTGGTAGATACAGTATCTGCCTGTGGATTGCTCACTGACCCCCCCTCCTCCCCGTTGTCCCCTCTTCTATACCAGAGAATCTGTGTTGTAAATATTTTATGGTCAAGGAAAATGTATTATTTCAAATGTTTTCTTATATTTACTTTGCACTGTGTGTTTTACCTTGACTATTGTGTACTGTGTATACTATGTATATATCTACTGTCATTGGTCCGTCCGTGTGCCTTGAAGGCACGGAAAAAAGGGCGGAACTGATGTCATCACGCCGGCGTGGGCCTATTATGGGCGTCGGTGACGTCAGCGGAGTCGCGAGTGATGCCGTGCCTCTATGACGTCCAAGTCCACGTCGGCGCAAAGCTACGAAAAGAATTTCCGAATGTTGCTGACGCAAGGGGGATATTCACAAGGTGAGGAATCCACAGGCAGATACTGTATCTACCAGAAAAAGCGTTACCGAAGGTAAGTAACTTATTCGTTTTTAACCAGTTGATGGTGACATAGAGGCTATGGAGTAATGCTTTATTCGACCTTTGCAAAACTTTTCAGATGTGACGTAGAATGATCCAGAGAAACTTGAAATGTTGTGTCATACATGGTTAGCTAACATGGTTAATAAATGACTGTAGCAGCATAGCTCTAAGCCAGCCATGGGGAGGAAGAAACTCTCATCAGACTAGTTCCAAAATGGAGGGTAAAGGCCACAGCAATTCCCAAAGGAAACAAACAGGGAGGAGATTGGGTTCCCATCAGGTAGAACACAAGTAGAAGGGAGGACTGAAAGCTTGTTCTAGCCCAAGGTGATAACTCATTATATGTGTCACTAGGAGGGCACTATAGGAAAGACTGTCTAGTGAAAGACCCTTTATCACCTGCGCCCATCATAGCGAATGTGTTGACTGTGGGTGAAAGAACCCTAGAAGGACCTGTTGCACTTAACATAATGACTATTAACATGGACATTAAACATTTGGGAAAGACCGCCAAATGACCTGAACCAAATTCACCCAAAAACACTGTGGTTTGTTCTAGAAGCCAGCATATATGTGAAGAGGTTCCTGCCCTGAGAGATACAGTTGCTTACTCAACTATGGTTGAAAAGGAAGTATCTTAAACCAGAGGAGATTCTCCCCAGATCCAGTGGCACAGATGTGGTGGCTATTAGAGAGAACATGGAATACCCAATTGCCCGTGTTGATTTAGAAATCAATGGGAAGTCATCCATGGTTGATGCAGGGATGAAAAAGAAGCAAGGTTCTTTATGTTCCCTGGGCACTGATTTGATTCTCACTGCTTTAGTATCTGGACAAGAAGTCGAGATGGATGGGATCTCGTCTCCTGTGTTCACTAGAGCACAGGCTGTATGTCAGGCTCACAAAGAGATTTGGAAGGGATTTGCCTAGACCATAACAATGTCAGCGCAGACTCTGAAAAGGCACTGGCCTTTGCACCTGCCCCCACTTCCCCACGACTGCATAAGAAAACAAGTATATCTTGGTTGTGGTGGATCATGTTACTAGGGATCCAAAATGTTTATCTCAGAGTAGCACACTGCAAAGGTGGTAGCTAGGGATTTGTTCTAAGATTGGATTTTCAAAGTCTCGATTTCCAACCGGGGAACCAACTTGATCTCCTCATACATGAGAAAGATGGGGAAGCAAGTTGATTTGACTTATTCCTTCTCCATGGCATACCTGCCAGAAACAAATAGCTTCATGGTAAAGTTCAGTAAGGGCCTTAAGAGCCTTACCGAACATCAAGAATTAGGATGCTCTCTGGACATGTTTCTTATTCGTTTACAGGAAAATTCCACAGAAGGTACTGGGTTTTCAGTCGCTTTGAACTTCTTCCTGGGTACCCAGTGTTTGGCCCGCTCACCTTGATCAGAAAAGGGTGAGAAGGAAGGTTCAAGTCACCTCAGAAAGATGTAGTGGACTCTATAGTTGGCTGCAGGAAGTTGATGGCACAATACATGGGTCTTGTGAAGAAAACATTTCGGGCTAGTGAAGAGCGGATGAATAACTGGCATGACAAGAAAGGGACGCTGACTGGGTAACAAGACAACCGGAGGGTGTTGTTGCTGAACTCCATTTGTCCTAGAGCTTTGGAATTTGGGTTAACTGGGGTGTAATTTGGTGGGTACCTGCAGGTTTATAAAGGCACAAGGTTTGTGATTAAGACAGGTTTTAAGCCTATGTGGGTGATATTTATATGAGAAAGGGATTAGATGCAGTGATGTCCAATACCTGTAAATGAGTATTCAGTCTTCAGAAGCACGCTTTATGTTTGTAATATATTGCTGGGGTAGAAAATAGTGCGCTATATGTCTCACCAGGTTGGTGGCAGTGAAAGAAGAAGTAATAAGTGAAGAAGATAAAAGTGATTTGTGGTCCATGGAAACGATATGTAAAGTTACTTAGAGTGTTGTATCCGAAGAGGCCTGGGAAGTATTGTTGGATGGAGTTCTGCAAAGGGGGATGGGATTTCTGAATGGTAAACGTAAGGATTAGAAGAATTTAGGTGAAGAGAGTAAACAGTTCGGGAGTATTAAGAAGAATATTATGTAATGAGGTTTATTAATGGCAGGGCACTGGATTGACACCACTGAGAGATGAACAAGTTAGAATCGTAAATTCAGCTCATGGTGGATGGCTAGGTACACTTTATAAGTATACGCACCCATTCCAGGACACCCAGTAAAAGCAGAAACAGCAAAGTTATGGGGTTCTTTAGAGCAGCATTTTGAAATCAAGCCGTTTTGCTGGACAGCCATTGCTGTCCAGCAAAAGTGAGTGAAATTATGTATGAATGAAGGCAGGTTACTTCATTGTATTTATGTATGTACGGAAGCTGCTGTATTTAGTCAGGAAATGTTATTATATTTTGAGGATTAACAACTAAGCCTTTGCAACTAACTGGATACGTTCAATTATTTCTAGTTACCACTGCTAGGACTGACACATATAGTTGGTGAGGTGTGTTATACAAAACTGGTAGTGCCCTCGGTTAACTACACCATGCTGTTTCACTTAAGTTCAATGGGAGATAACATTATGGGTCCACTCCTAGATTTTTCTGAAGGGAGCCACGTGTGATTCACTGACATGAATACATTTTAGGATAAACTAGATATAGTTCATTCCATTAGTAGCTGTGTGCTTTAATCACATTTGATTGGATTATGAAAGCCTGTATTTGTCAGTAGAATTAATTAACACTTAAGTGTTTAGCCTCCATATAAAAACATTAACAGCAAGAGCATAATCTGTTGCTGGTTATTCAATGCTGTGACGTCACAGCAATGACAGGCTCTGGCTAAGCCAATAGATGTGGCTTTAATGAGTAAACACAGTCATGTACAGACGCTGTTTACATGTGATACATGCACTAATGTTTTTATTACAATGTTGTGAAAAGTTGCAATATGATGGTTTTGTTATAAAATGGATATAGAAAATAAAGATTTGAAAATGACAAACAGATGACTGAGTGTACTTTTCTTGCATTACATTATAAATGGTTCCTGGAATGGGGTATGATCACCATACAGCCAATAGCAAGATGTGCAAGAGTACTACCCCTGTGAGTGAGCCAAATTCCACTCCATGTAAATTTTAAGACTGGTAACAAAATGCCCTGTGGACACGTGCGCTCTCAAGCCAGACCTAAAAAGAAAGATGATTTTCACTTCCTTGATGTCACTGTACTGGGAAGCAGGTCTATTTACCCTGCATTACTTATCTCTCTACAGAGTAGAGGTAAATTGTGTAATAGCCAGCTGTGAGCTAACACTGTCTGTCATTTTTCGACTCCCCCCAGTCTCCACAGACTAGTGTGGAAGCAGTGAAACTGGGTGCCATGCTGTGGTCTCCTCTCCTGCCTCCTTGTACCACGATGCACGATGCCTGCTCTCAACTCTTCAATATAGATTGTTATAAACACATTTGAAGGGGGTGAGGGACGGCCTGAGGATGGTGGGTAAATATGGGCACTGTTTAAATATATCTGTACGATAAGAGAGTTTTAGTACCTGAAGGAGGCGGTGGGGTTTGACAAGATGCGGCATATTTTTTAATAGAATTCCAGGGAAAAAAGGGGAAGGCCTGAAGGAGTTAGGGAAGGTTAGCAGGACACTAGGTAACTTTTTCTTAAATAAAAACTCCGTCCATCATCTTGTTGTGTTTGCCATGTTCGTCCTCAGTGGCCAAGGGTATGCCCAGACGTGGGTCCCTTGCTCGATGTGCGACTGGATTCAAGTTAGCCTGACTGATATGGGGTGATACCCCGAAACCGGTCCCAGGATGCTTGTTTCGGTCCAGGGAGAACCTAGTCTGACTACTCAGGCTGGACTGTTCCTATGAGGAGCAGGGTCAGGACTGAGTTGCATATGGCTGGGTCTGAACTGGGCTGGCATAGTGAGCAAAAGAATGATGGATTAAACCCAGATCACTTGACTGGGGGTGAGGGGTTGAAAAGTTTAAGGACTCCGTCTATCATCTTGTTGTGTTTGCATCTTTTTCCTAATTTTGATTTAAAGGGAAAAGTGGGTCGTATACTTGGCGTGAAACACTTTTATAAAGGCCATCACATTCCCACAGCGGTATTATTTAGTTGCTGTTCGCAGCTGCTGCGTTGACCCTCTTTTCCCATCTCTCCCTGACATTTTCTGTATACTTAGTATAGCGGACGTTATACCGTAGTGGCAGGTGTAGACATTTACAAAATCCTGGTTCATTCAATGATGATTTGTCAATTTCACCCACAATGCAAATGTCTACTCTCCTAAATTGCACATATGAGTACAAACGGTTTGTGAGTCGACCCCCAGTGATTGTTCCATGTGAGTCTGCAATTAACATGGTCAAGTCAAGTCAAGTCAAGTCAAGTCAAATAGGCTTTATTTCGACATAAAAAATATCTTAAAAAGCATACATACATAGTAAATTCAACTTTTAAAACATTGCTAAAAAAGCATAAAAAACCCCTTAAACGTTTTTTCCTACAATTTCTGGGGGGGGGAATTTATATAAATTATCTAAAAGAGATAGGCCAAAAAAAAAAAAAAAACTGACCATAAATTTAAAAACATGATTAAACAATTTGCCTAAGTCTTTTTGACCGAATCCACCATGCCCACCCAAGATATTTCGAGGTGGCGCATGCAAAAAATGTGCGAGTGTCTGTGAGTAATATTCTTAGTGCCACAATACAATGTCTAGTGCCCAAGGTGAGACACATTGGTTTAATCCATTTCATACGAGGAACCTTGTAGGCAGGGCACTCGAATAACAAATGGGGGACAGATTCACGGCGCTGAGGGCAGAAGGGGCACCATGGAGCAGTCTGATATGGAATTTTCCAGTGACATGTAAGCTCCATTACAGGGAGAAGACCTATTCTAAATTTAAAGTACAGGGATCTTTCCCATGGGGCGGAAATGATGTCCAAATACAGTTCTCTGATGGGGACATCTTTGAACTCCACAAAATTTCTGGTCGATTTACAGGTCGTTGTGGAAGAGTTTCTTTTGTTTACCACCCGTGACCAATAAAGTTGTTTTAACGTAGCTTTGGGTGGGGCTGACTGTTGATGCCATGCTTCTTCCAGCCCCAGGTTGGCAAGAAGGGCCTTGATGTCCCTTAGCCATTTTATTTTTGACCAACCTGTGGAATTGATTATCTCCCGAAGGCCATCCGCATAACTTGAGAGCTCCGGCACTCTCCAGATGCGGGCCCACAGTAGCAGTGGGCGTAACTTCGCTTGGTCTTCAATCGCCCGACAGCCCATGTCCAGTTGCAGTGGTAAAATAGGGACAGATGGACCGAGAGACATTAGGCTTCTCAAGAAGGTGTTCTCAGCTCGAGTTAGCTCTTTCATATTTGACATCCCCCAGAGCTCTGCCCCATAAAGTGCTGCACTTACTCCTCTGGCCGAGTAAATGTCCATTACCGCTGCTATTGGTTTTGTAGAAGCTGCTCTCTGCTCTTTCAACAGGACCCCAGTCACTCTTTTCAGGCTCAACAACATTTTGGTCAAGTGACAATCCCATTTCATAGAGTCCACCATCCGGATGCCCAGGTAGTCGAACATCTTGGTCCTTTCCAGTGCAACAGGCCCCAGTGTTGGAGGGGGGCCGAGTTTTTGCGGGGGGTTCAAAATGAGATACTTTGTTTTATCTGTATTAATACAGAGACCTCTCTGCTTGCAAAAATCCTCAAAACCAGAAGGAGCTTCTGGAGGCCCATTGGAGATTTTGACAAAAGTAAGGTGTCGTCAGCAAAGAGCAGGGTAGGGATTAGACGACCTGCCAGACGGGGCGCATCTGCTGGTAACTTGGTCAGGAAATCCACCACCCCATTAACATAGAGGGAGAATAGGGTTGGGGCAAGAACGCAACCTTGCCGCACACCTCTATTCACCTCTATTCTTGGGGTCTTTTGCCCATTTGGCCCCCAGCGTATTTGGGCGTAGTTATTTTCATGGAACCTCATGATCAAATAAAGCAAGTAGGGTGGCATACCAAGATCACACAGTACCTTCCATAGGTTGTTTCTGGGTACCAAATCAAAAGCCGTCCGAAGGTCGATGAAGGCCAGGTATAAGGTACCCTTCCCAATCGTGACGACCTTCCAATGGATCATGAGCAGCCTTAGCGATTGTTCTATTGTTCCTGTGCCAGCTCTGAACCCAGCCTGGAGGTCCGAGAGTATCTTATTTTCGTCTGCCCACTGCTGAATTCTAGATAAGAGGACCTTGCCCGCTACTTTTTGGGAACAATCTATTAGGCTGATTGGCCTATAATTAGCTGGATCATCTCTTGAGCCTTTTTTGTGCAGGGGAACCACCTCAGCGGCCATCCAAGAAGCAGGGAGGGGGGCCCCTGCCATAGCAGCGTTTAGTAGCGATGTGATTAGCATGCCCCAATCACCTGTATCCGCGCGAAGGAGGTCGCCAGGAAGGCCATCAGGACCAGCTGCTTTGCAAGGAACCAGAGATTTTATAGCAGTTTCAACTTCTTTCCTGGTGAATAGACTTTCTTCATAGCTCTCATCACCTCGAAGAATCTGTGGTAATGGAAAGTCCATCGCTTCTGCTGTGGATGCTGTATACAGTTTTGAGAAGTGGGAATACCACAGATCTTCGGTGATATTGCATGTGATAACAGTGTCTATGGGTCTATTTTTCTTCCGCAATAGGTCCCAAAAACCTTTGGCATTTTTTTCTACACTGGCGACACGGAGTTCCTGCCAAAAGGCATCTTCCCAATCTCTCCTTGCTGCCTTTAACACAGTTTTGTAGCACTTACGTTTAGTAGCTATTAATGATGCTTTACCGCTCTTTACTGCCAGTATTAGAGCTCTCTTTCCAGCACGGCACTCCGACGAGTACCAGCCTGATTTCCTCTGTCGATTGCCATGGTTTTTATTTCCCTTTTTTGGTTTAACCATAAACAAGTCCCCAATCGTCGATGAAACCTCACTAAACATGGTTGCAATCTTGTGCGGGCTGGGGGGTTGACTTTCCAGGAATTCACAAGCAGCAGTAGTACCGGCTCTGATGCAGGATAGTTTTTCTTCATCGATAGCCACTTTGTCCCATTTTAAACGTCTAAGGCAGTTTGAGGGGACCACACCCACCGGTGACCTTATCTCGGATACGTCACGGGCTCCACAAGATGAGCCACTGTCCCTCCACCAGTATATTAGGGATAAAGAAAGTGCATTGTGATCACTATCCAAGGAAGGTAAAACTATCATGTCCTTCATGTGGGCCCACAAAGGAAAGTTTAAAAGAATGTAATCTATCCTGGATGAGTGACCCACCCTATTGTACGTGCAATTAACATGGTGATTCATGCCTACATCTGGCACTGATTATGTTTTGTTCGTTTTCTAAAATCAAAGAATAAGATCAAAAGATCAGCATCTCCTTTTTGACATACAGTTTCATATTTGCTACCACTTCTCCACAAGAGATACTAAAATAACTGAGCATTTCATGACTTTGGTTATTACAAATAATTCATTTTGTCCAGTTATAAAGTCCCTTTACCTTAGGTGGGGTGGTTTTCTTTAATAAATTATTCGTACGGAGTTTGAGAATCATGGTACAAAGCAGATTGATGGATGGACCCAACTGAGACAGTGGTATTGTCTTTAATTGTGTCTTGTGTGGGACACTTGCAAACTTGTTTAGCAACATGGGAATGAGGTCGGCAAGGGGGGTTAGTAAATTGCTGAGGGATGGACAGTTCAGCATGTGGGTAACACGATTTCATTTTGAGGAAAAGGAGGCGATGAGTTGCCTCATGGATGTAGTCTCAGTCCATTCTTTAATAATGTATTCATAAGTCGTACTGCTAGTAAGAAAAATACTGATTTTTGTCAATGATGTGACAACGTGTTGTAGAGAAGATCTGTTATAGGATTAATAGTATGGAGAGCGGAAACTGCAAGGCATCCTTACGAAATGGTGGAAGACATGGACGTCAATTTAAGTGTCCCAGGAGTAGCAGAAGCTGTCCCTGGCATTCCCTACAGAAACTCTCACATTGCATTAGTTACTCCTGGACTCCGGGGTCATGAAGGCAGTGCCAGCAAAAGAAAGTAAACTGGCATCTGAGAGTCCTGGTTACGGCATATTGATGATACACCTTTTGTTTCTTTTAGTAGCAAATAAGAGGCTACTGAGGAGCTATGGGTGGGATTAGGGGTCCAACAAAGCAGTGGAATAACCACAGTCTAGCTTGGCATTAAAGCCCCCTCCCAATGAAGTGCAGGATTACATTTCTCTCCCCTAACACGTGTCAATCACTAGGTCAAGGACAGATGTCAGCTCTGTGGTTATATAGTAAATTCCTAAATACTTATAAAATTCAAGCAGAACTAAAGTAGCACGGTTTCGTACAGTAATTTCAAGAGCTTGACTGTTTTGAGTAAGATGTAGGATTATTAAATTCAAAGGCCACGACAAGAGCCATCCGCCACACATTCTCACCCTCTACTAGTCGACATGTTGTCCAAAATGTGATGTGTTTGGTAACCATTGAAAGAGTAAGGCTGAGTTAAGCAGGTGTTGCGTAAGTTTACATTCTGATTCATGTACAGGTATATGCACAGAGGTTAGTACTGGAGTAATCCTGAGAAGGCCTCCCCCCCGTATGCACACATATCTTTGTTCCACCATGGTGTTACTGGTCACCAGAATCCGGAATGCCAGCCCTACTCTGTGAAACACTTCTTAGTCTATAGTCACTCTTAATAAGGAAAAGAATTAGTATATCATGGAAGCCTTTTCAATTTTGCCTTAAACATACAAGGAGGCAGGCTCATAACCCACTCCCTGCGGTGATGGTACATAGAACATATTTTCTTCCGACACCCCCCTGTTACAAGTGGCACACTGCTACTTCAAGAGATGTATATTTCTCCCTTGAGCTGCTCCATCCTATTCCCCGGCCCTGCTTTTCAGTATGCCACGCAGAACGATGGTGACAATGGTGCTGGAACTGAGCTGCTGGCACAAACGGGGGTTACAAATACTAGGAGATCTCCATAGAGACAAGACACTCCTCACTATGGACGAGCTCGTGGTGGACGCTGGTGTCCCCAGGCCAGTTCCTGCTTTACACTTTCATCACTCAATCACTTTGGGTGCACTGGGGTGATATCTAGCAAGAGACTACACTACATCATACCATACTGTGATGAGAGGCAACCCCAAGAGTTGTAGGATCCAACAAGTTTATTCCAATCCCATCCTCGTCGCCAATATTTAATGAGAGGCGACCCCAAGAGGTGTAGAATTCAACAATTTCATTCCCAATCCATAAGCCCATGGCTCACTGCGACCAGCAAGCTGGAATCCCAACAGTGAATGAACAAACTGGAAGTGAAATGTTTGAATGCATATAACTTTAAAATACAACAAAGCGCAAGGATGCGCTTTTAACAAACCGCATGCCGGTCACCTGTACATCAAGATAGACCATGTGACAGGCACGTTGTACATATTCACTACAAATACATTCATGTCTTAGGAGACGGGCGTCACCTGACGGCTGGTCAGCTCCCTCTGCTCCCATGCGGTTATGCCTCTCACCCGGCAGCGCCACCATTGGGATGCAGATCACGACAGGCCCCTCACTGATAAAGAATGGCAGAGAGCCCTAGAATATCCTGTTTGGGTGCCCCGCAGTACCCGCTTCCGCGTGATACAATACTATGTCCTACACAGAGCATATCTCACTCCTCAAAATATTAATCGCTATTTTCAGCGCACTGATGTCACCTGTCCCCCCTGCAACATAACTGATGCCGACATACTCCACATGTTCATGCTCGGCCCATCCGTCGCACATTACTGCAGTAAAAATCACCACCCAGCTGGCTCGCTGCACGGGACGCATGGTCTTACACTCCTGGGAGGTGTGCCTCCAAGGTTTATTACAGTTCTCTAAAAAGGCTAAGACATCCACACCCTTTGTAGACCAGGCAGTCCTCCTCGCCAAGCGCAAGTTATGATTAGATGGAAATCTCCCACTCTCCCCCATGGTTGCTGGCTTTGCCTTTTCTACGGAGGCCTGGGTCTTAGCCGAAAGCACGGCACTTCAACGAGAGGACTCCAGGGCCTTGCATAAATATGCCATAGCGTCTGTCCGGGATGGGCTCCTGTCAGAACTACTTGCCAACATTCGCAAGACTGGGTATACCCCTAGCGAGGAACCCGCACGACTCCTCAATAACGCTGCCCTGGCCCCACCGCACGCCACACCTTAACCGACTTTACTCCCCTTATTGATCACGAGTCTTAACACTGCCAAGGGGCTGCTCCTTTCTTCTGCTTTACAACGGTAGGTGCAGGCCGACACAGTTCGAGTTATTACCCTTGTTATACAGTTTCCACTAAAAGTAGCGTCCACTACTCACTTAGAATTTTATGTACCCCCGGCTTCACCCTAGAAGCTAGCCTTACCACACCTGCAGCGATTGTATCCTTTGTTCTGATACACCGTTGATATGTTGAAATGTATGACTACTGTAAATGCTATTTCCTGAATCTATACTACTATTATAAAGAGAGAACTGTGTCCTTTGAGCCAGGTAAACTCGAAAAGTACACCACCAATCAAAACACCCAAGACATCTTTGAAAACCTCAGGGCAAGCAGAAGGACATAGGCGATTAAAAATAAAAAATATACGTTGTTTAAAAAATTTCGAAATAAAAATAAAGTAGTCCCTTGCAAGTAGCGCCGGCCGCGACGTCTGCGTGATGACATTATTTGCGTTTGCGCTCCCTGGCAACACTTCCTGAAATGGCGCAGAAGATCGCGACCTGCTGAGAGGACTGCCGCGGCCCTGCTTGCTGCTGGGCGAAGTGGCGACCTGTGCGGGCGGGGCGCCTGGAGCAGGACCGGCGGCTGAGGTAAGGATCAGGCTCTCCGGGACACGGACGGGAGGGGGCCGGGCCAGGCCAGGGCAGGAGGGGGCGGGAGGGGGCCAGGGGCGGGAGTGCACGCAAGCCCAAAATGCTGCTCCCAGCCCCTTTCTGCCCCAGGCAACGCTGGGGCGGGCTGCTAGTTGTACTATATTATTTGACAAAATGCAAATAAAAACGAGTTTAAAAAATGGAGAACATATTTTCTTGAATGGTGAAAGTAGTCTGCAAATTGAGGGAGAGTTTTGTGGTAACCGACTAGTAGCCGAGGAGTGTCTTTCCAGTTTTTTTTGGGGGGGGGGATAATCTTTATTCAAATTTTTTGTTTTTACCAACGCCGAGGAGTGTCTTTCAAGATTGTTTATTATTCTTAGTTGCAGGATGGTATCTAAGTACAGCAGCCCCACTAGGAGCAGCCTGCCTGCTGCTCAGCCCATACTCCAACTGTCATACCTCACCACACAGGCATCCAAACATTCCATTCATCTCCATCACACCAGTATTCCACTCAGAACGCTCACACTTGCTAAGCAGCTAAGAATCAAGGCAACAGGGGAGATCTTGAATACCTGATCAAGATATAACAGAAAGTCCACAGTGCAAATCAGAGGACGGCGATGTTCATTTAAGTACTTCCTCAAACCAATTTATTTTTGTCGCAAATAATTTTGTCTCTACCCACTTCATGGGTTTTGTGCGGCTATTTCATGCTTTGATCAGAAATCAATTTTAACAAAAGTTTTACCGTTTCTCTTTAAAGCATATAAAGAAAAACAAAAATACACATATGCAGATACATGCATGTCAAGATAGGCTGTGACATCAACATGGGTACGTGGGCTAGTCGTTCAAATAAGCAAGTACGCTCACTGTGCCAATACAAAAAGAATAAAAAATATTTAAATTCCATAAACCTGTTTTTTCCGAAATTAAAATAAAAACACAAATGCAACATTTAATGAATTAGATGTACTGTCGCTAAACCTTCCAAAAATAAAGTTAAAAAAAACATTTAATGAATTACAGTAAGAAGGCTGGCAACGTAGAAGAAATGAAAAAGGCGCATCATAAACTAAAAGTAAACGAGTCAGTCTCTTCATACCATGTTTATGTTGTCCAGGAAAGACTGATAGTTGAATACACAAAATATGCCATCTGCCTGACTTATCGTATCCTCCATAGGAAACATTTATCGCAGTACTTCTCCTGGGGCTGACATTTAGACGTGAGATTCAGCACTTCTAATGAAATGGGGACCAATATTCTAATTGCCACGAATAACATCATCAGAGTAATTTATTTTCCCTTAGGCTTTCCCCTGCAGATACTAACAGAATACAAGGTAATTGCCCGAGGCAACGCTGTGATTGTTAATTCACAGTGATGATATTGTAATTGCTTTAATTCATTCTGTAATTGTTTCATTATTTCTGTATTTTTGTACTATAATGCACCTGAAAAGCAGTTTGCCACCTTCATTCAGGTTCTTTTTTTTTATTTGCAGTAATTGCAGGTGTTCCCTAGGAATGCAAAGTAGCATTCTGGTTGAATTGTGGGCGGGGCCAGGCAGGAGACTGTAAGGCGTTGAGCAGAGGACAGGATGTAGAGGTGGTGCACATGTTGAAAGGAGGTTAAGGAAAAGGGGCAGACATGACGGAAGTAGCAGGGACCAAGAGAAAATACCTCAGTTCCAATACTGCCCAAGATTGACAACTTGATAAGAGATAAACAGTGCCAAGAAGAGTGGGAGATATAGGTCCTGGCCAATCAGAGACACTTCATAAGTGTAAGCTTAGTCAAAGAAACATTCTGACAGTCTCAAGAGAATGTGGCAAAATGACCAGCATATATGCCAGGTTACATCAGAGGACTTTTCAATAGCGTAAATTGCCTGAGAATTGCATTATGATCAACATAGTGTATGCTTCCTAAGCAAGCGTCTCTCTTCCCATTATAAGCAGAGAACCCCAGGACACAAACTGTTACGTCACCGTCTTTTTTATAACTGAAATATGCTTAGGTTGATTTCGAGTTCCACTTGGGCATCATTGATAACCAGACTAAAACATTGAAATTTATGAATATTTATAACAGTACATTTTTACATTCAACTCACCCTTTAGTTATAGCAGACTTCCCAGGGTTTATTCAGAACTGTGGCAAGATGTACTTTCTCCGCTAAGATCAAAACATATATAATCTGTCTGTTTATGGGATAAATACCCCTACCGAAAGATAAAAGGATATTGTAAGTCAACTAACAGATATGTGTTAGTGTAGAGATTAGAAAGTTCCACACTGTTTAAAAATCCACTTGTTATCTTTGGCATTTTTCTCTATTAAAATGGCAAGCATTTCCCAAAAAACTTGCAGGTTTAGTGTATTCAGAATTTGTCTTAATGTTTTCAGAACCCATAAAAATATTCACTATAAAAAGTCATACAGAGAAAGGAGTACCCTAGTTGTGTTTCAGAAAATACTTTACAAAAAAAAACTTCTTAGTTTAAAATTGATTATATTTTTAGTTGTATATTAAAACAGTGCTTATCTTTTATTTATTGTTTTGTACTGTATTCAAAGAGCTAGTCTGCTGGGCCCCTAATCTGAGCCTTAGGGAGACAAAAGGCTCCCCAGAAGTTCCTGGACCCGTCTTCAGCTACTTCTGTCAGGTCGCACTCCTCAGAATCCAAATGCAGCAAGAATGGTCCACCTCCTGACCTCACCAACACCCTGCTAATTATATATACAAGGTGTTCGAGCGACCGGGCGAGGGAAGGAGAGGAAGGAAGGGAAGTGCGGGGAAAGGGAAACCTGTAAAACAAAAGACACGATTAAGAATACTTCACAAATATCTCGCTAGTTTCTATTTAATCACCTTGAGGAAGCACCTTGCCTTCCCTGCTCTTGCAAGCATCACCTCAGACTCTCAAGCACTTCCCAATCTCTGTAGAAATAAACAGTATGGGTTAGGAGCGATATAGCATTCAACAGCAACTACTATGTGTAGTGTATAGGAATGTAACCTACCCCGCCTCCCCCCCCAATGTCACAGATTCTAAAGTGAGAACTCTATTCCTAACAAAGAGTTTCCATAAGGCTGGTCATGGATCCAAAATAAAGAAAATGATCATAGGAATAGATGTATTTCTCTTAAGGTCACTAAAGCATAAAGAAGGGATATTTCCACAGCATATCCAAGAAGCAGAATTAAATGATTCCGTGGTTGCTTCACCACATCATGAGCAAAAATGCAGAAACATGGCCATGCACCAAACACCGTTTTCCAAATACGGCAAAGCGTAGTATTAACCACCGCTCTCCGCTTTGGCACTTATAATCCAGCAGGTATGTTAGTTCCCTCTGAGTGTTAACATCACCAAAAGTCCAAAAGAAACAAGTCTACCAAACACGGCAAAGCGTAGTGTTAACCACTGCTTTCCGCTTTGGCAAGTACATCCACTAGATAGGTTCACACATCAGAATTGAGGAAGTATCCACTCCCTTTCTTCATAGCGGTAAAGTGTGGGATTAACCACTGCTTGCCGCTCTCTCTTTTCATTAGTTACATTAGTTACAGCCGTAACTATTTGCGACAGTCTCCAAAAGCGGAGATAGACGGGAATCCTCACCGCCTAGCTCCCGCTCTACTTACAGTTGAAGCGGTCCTCCCAGCGAGCTCCAGGTGGTGGCTTCCCCCCAAAACTCTTGCAGGCTCGGAGCGTATCGTATTTCAGAAGTCAAGAAAACGCGCCTGAATCCTCAGACACCATGGTGCAAGCTCCTCTTCCCCGAGCCACACGAAACACCGGAACAACAAATCACGCACAACGACGTTTCTGGCAGCCCGCCTATGTAATCACTTCCTGGCCCCATGCCTCATGGGAAATGTAGTTTATGAGGGCCAGGTAGGCGTGGCTGCGCAAAAACTTGACAACTTCCTGACCCCCAAGTGGGGCCTCTCAGACCTTGGACCCTTGGTGTGGCTCAGCATGCACTTAAAGTGTTTTGGCTCTTTGGGGGTATGCAGCTTCTTTTTCTGGAGACAGGATACAGCCTATTCAGTTCTGAGGCTGGGCCCAGTTCCTCCCTCCCATCCTGCAAGGGATACCTTTAGTCACACCTAAGCTCCCATTGTGTGTGGCTGTCTAGGAGGAATACACAAAGTCCAGTTGCCAGTTATACCCAGTCATGTGACCAGTGACAGGCTGCAGGCGCCAAATGTCTAAGGCAAGAAAAGGCCAACTTTCTAATAGTGGTTACATCAAACAGGGGCTTCCCTATTACCCGAACCTCTGGCAAATAACGTTTATTGTATTAACACTTGTTCAAGCACAACATTCCACAAGAAACACTTATAACTAAAATTAAAAACAAAATAATTAATCGAAAAACGTGAAAATGAAGAACCAAGCAATATATTTTGCAAAAAACACCTTTTTACTAAGACAATAATGCAAAATAACAATGAAACAATTGAACAATACACAGAGAGGTGCTCATACAGTTACACAACCAACATTACAGAAAATACAACTGACAGTGTAAACAATAAAACAATGGCAGAGGCAGGTAAATAAACAAAGAGAACGGATGCGAAAAATCACAAAAACAGAAATGGCAATAGATTCTTCCTCTTTAATGTATGCTAAACATAAGCGTTGATGGCGTCTCGCCCTAAGTAATAAATATGGTCATCATCAGGACAGACAAAACAAGTTTCAGAGCATCCAAAAGGTAATTTCACTTGAAATATAAAATCATTTGAAACCATAAACTTGTCTGAATGAGGTCCAAGCAAAGAAACCACGTCAGGAATTTAAGTTTGTCCTGGTCTCACCATTAGTGTGGTGGGACAATGTGAACAAATCACATAAGAACCAATCCAAAACTTAACAAGCATTTGCAATGCAATAGGTCTCGCATTAGAAAGGTTTGAGCTATTGGTATTGTAATTGACACATTTTTTATTTGTTTTTTTTTAAATAGCGAAATTAATAGTTTCGTCATTTACAATACCAATAGTTATAACTTTTGCAAATGTGACACCTATAGCATTTTTAATGCAATATGTGTTGTATTTATGTGACTTAGATGTATTAGTATTACAAATAACAATGTCTTTTTTTGACTTTTTTTAAATAATTAATTCTTAAATAAAAGTTATTGCAATTTATAATGGCAATAGCTTAAACTTTTGTAAATAACTTTTGTGAAGATTATGTTCAGTGTATTTTATTGTGACGAAAATCCAAGAACAGAAGTGAAATATTAGCATCGTTTTGTTACATTTGTAATAAAGCTTCAAACATTGAGAGAACATATTTGAACCAGTTTTTGTTGAATGGTTGCACAGATTGATGCTTTGGTGGCGCTGAGTGATGTTGGAGTGCCCCTGAGTGATGCTGTGGTGTGTTGAGTGATGCTGTATGCTATGCTATGTTTTGTTTTGCTATCCTATGTTTTGTTTTGTTATGCTATGCTATGCTGTGTTTTGTTATGCTATGCTATGTTTTGTTTTGCTATCCTATGCTTTGTTTTGTTATGCTATGCTATGTTTTGCTATCCTATGCTTTTTTTGTTATGCTATGCTGTGTTTTGTTATGCTATGCTATGTTTTGTTATGCTATGCTGTTGAGGGTGAGTGAGGGTGTGGGGGGGTGAGGATGTGTGAGGGTGAGGGTGTGTGAGGTTGAGGGTGGTTGAGGGTGAGGGGGTTGTGAGGGTGAGGGCGAACGAGTGATGCTGTGGCGTTCAGTGATGCTGTGGTAGCGCATAGTGATGTTGGAGTGCCCCTGAGTGATGCTGTGGTGTGTTGAGTGATGCTGTATGCTATGCTATGTTTTGTTTTGCTATCCTATGTTTTGTTTTGTTATGCTATGCTATGCTGTGTTTTGTTATGCTATGCTATGTTTTGTTTTGCTATCCTATGCTTTGTTTTGTTATGCTATGCTATGTTTTGCTATCCTATGCTTTTTTTGTTATGCTATGCTGTGTTTTGTTATGCTATGCTATGTTTTGTTATGCTATGCTGTTGAGGGTGAGTGAGGGTGTGGGGGGGTGAGGATGTGTGAGGGTGAGGGTGTGTGAGGTTGAGGGTGGTTGAGGGTGAGGGGGTTGTGAGGGTGAGGGGGTTTGAGGGTGAGGGGGTTGTGAGGGTGAGGGGTTGTGAGGGTGAGGGGGTTGTGAGGTTGAGGCGGTTGTGAGGGTGAGGGGGTTGTGAGGTTGAGGGGGTTGTGAGGGTGAGGGGGTTGTGAGGGTGAGGGGGTTGTGAGGGTGAGGGGGTGTGGGGGTGAGGGGGTGTGAGGGTGTGAGGGTGAGGGGGTGTGAGGGTGAGGGGGGTGAGGGGGTGTGAGGGAGTGGGTGTGGGTGTGAGGGGGTGTGATGGTGTGATGGTGAAGGGGTGTGATGGTGAGGGGGTGTGATGGTGTGATGGTGAGGGGGTGTGATGGCGAGGGGATGTGAGGGTGAGGGGGTGTGAGGGTGAGGGGGTGTGAGGGTGAGGGGGGTGTGAGGGTGTGTGAGGGAGGGTGTGTGAACGTGAGGGAGGGTGCGTGAACGTGGGTGAGGGGGTGTGAGGGTGAGGGTGTGTGAGGGTGAGGGGGGGTGGGGGTGAGGGGGGGTGTGTGAGGGAGGGTGAGGGTGACAGGGTTGAGGGCAACAGGTGTGAGGGTGAGGGGATGTGAGGGTGAGGGTGGGTGAGGGGGTGTGAGGGTGAGGGGGATTGAGGGTGAGTAGGTGTGAGGGTGAGGGGGCGTGAAGGTGAGGGTGAGAGTGTGTGAGGGTGAGGGGGTCTGTGAGGGTGAGGGGGTGTGTGAGGGTGAGGGGTGTGTGAGGGTGAGGGGCTGTGTGAGGGTGAGAGGGTGTGTGAGAGCGAGGGTGTGTGTGAGGGTGTGTGTGAGGGTGAGGGAGTGTGTGGGTGAGGGTGTGTGTGTGAGGGTGAGGAGGTGTGTGAGGGGGTGGATGAGGGGTAGGGTGAGGGGGTGTGAGGGTGTGGGGATGTGAGAGTGAGGGGGGTGAGGTTGAGGGCGTGTGAGGTTGAGGGTGTGTGAGGGTGACGGTGTGAGGGGGTGAGAGGGTGTGTGAGGGGGTGTGTGAGGGTGTCTTTCATAAGACCTAGAAACAAAGAGGAGTGCGTTGAAGCAAGGGCGCCTTCAGTATACACAGCCTTGTATTTGTAAGTCGAAAAGTATATACCATGGCTCAGAGGCACTAATGAGAAACTTGTGGGAGAGAAGGGAGGTAGAATAAGGAGGAAACAAGGGGAAATAAGGAGTGATGGAGGGAAGGAATAAGGGCTGTGACTGGCTGGAGAAAGAGCAAGGTACATGGGAAAAAGTGCCAGGGAAGGAGGAATGAGGGGCTTTTGCAGGTTGGGTAGCGAAAAGCACGGAGGGGAAGAGACGACGGCAATAGGGAGGGAATAGTGGGGGCAGGGGGCATAAGAAAAACAAGGCACAAAACGGATAATTAAATACTCCAGTCAATCAACACAAGAGGAGTTTGACAATATCGCACATCAATGGATGAAGGCTACAGAGCAAAAGAAACCAGCAGGTTAAGGCGGATCGCCTAAAGCAAGTATAGAACACGTTTGATGTGAATAGCACAAACATCGCACATGTCCCACCAAAAAGCAGTTCATTCCCTAACCAGTGACAACATACATATGGCTCAAATGGATTAAACTGCATTTCCAAAACCAAGCAAAAAAAATATGTGAATGACACAACAACAGACCGTTGAATGGAGAGAGCTGGCCGAAAACTCCTGTAATTATATTACGTATATAATTTTAGTAACATCAGAAGATATTGGCTAACGCCAGAAGTAAAAAAAAAAAAAACACTTTTAGTGAATGTAAAGATATGGCAAGTCCCTCTAAAAATTCAACGTTCTAAAATCGCCAAAGGGTATGGAACTCCCAGACAGAAGATGTTTTAAGTTTTCGTTTCATATAAAAATACATATATTGTTAGCCATCAGCCACTCACTCCGTTTTCCAGTCAGAAGTGCTCCAGCCTCTTGTGTGGCACACAGGGCCACTCTGCCGTCGCTCAGCACCACAGCCACATGGCGCAGGCTGCAGCTCACCTGACGAATACCACTGAACTCCAGGGGACACCGGCTCAGCTGGCATTCCCAAGCCGAATAGAACCACAGAGATGAGGAGGGCAGATTGGAAAGCGCACCCGCTGCCAGCGCACCGCTCCCCGAAGGTCTCTTCTTACCCATGCCGAGGACCGCAATACCAAGTGCGCAGAACGACTGCCGATATTATATACACTGTTGCGGGACAGTTCAGTTTCGTTTCCGGAGACGGCTGTGACATCAGCCCTCGAGGCAAACCCTGTCTCTGCATATCTAGCAGCAGAAAGGAAACCGAAAGCAGGGCCCCGAGATTGGAAATGAAAACCTGAGTAGGAAGGGAAAACGTGAATAAAAGGATTTCACAATCTAATTTCCGAGCCTCAAACCCGACGCAGTCAGTATAGTACCATTACGAACTTGAGAGTGCACAAGAAAAGAAAGAAAAGGCACAAGTGCGTCATATTAAAGACAAAGCGCAGTTTTAAACAAGCCAGCAACAAAAAAAAAAATACAGAAGAGGGTCTTTGAAGTACGTCTGGAGGAACATCAGCGATTACTAAAACGATGTGGTTGATGTGGGCCAGGGGCAGAGTGTTTTAACAGCTAAGGGTGAGGGAAAGGACATAACAGAAAGCGAAAGCGCTCGCACACATTCACAGCAAACAGCCAGCAGCAAAAGCGCGCTCACAAGGACAAATCTGGCACTGAAAAAGCGCGCGTCCGACTCGTGTCCACATTCAAGTAAGCAAGAGGTATACTAAAGTATACAAGAGGTCTCGAATGCTCGACCTAAAAACCAGTCAGGAAAGATTGCCGGATAATTTTTCTGCAATAGTGCCCCACAAATCTGGCATCCGACGGGGCGTGGCTTGACTGCCGAGCGGGATGGCTGCCTAAGTAAGGAGCTCCGCTGATCGAGTAAATTAATCCGCCTGATATCCGTATATACCTGACTCTGAGGCTCGGGTCTTGTGCCCGTGGTGCAGGCGCGAAGAATCCGCTTCGGGACGGGAGGGTTCGGCTCTGCCGCGGCCCGACTTGAGGAGGACATTGGCTTCCCGACTTGCCGGCGAGGCCTGCTGCTGAGTGTGACGCCGGGGGCTTGCGTGTGAGGCGGCCGGCCGGAAGTGCATGGAAGCCCGGCTTGGCCCATCCTGCAGGTGCCGCCTGGATTGGACACTGAGTGGCCTGGCCTGATCGCGGACAACGGAGCCCGGGGCCGGGGGCGCTGCAGCACCTCGGTGGCGCTGATACTAGCGAACGAGGAGATGCAGGGGAGAGACCGCTCCACACAGGATTAGAGGCGCGCAGAGACGGCAGAGAACGCGGCGGGGACAGCTGGACGCCGCCGGAGTAACAGCGTGATGACCGGTGAGCTGATTTGGCGTGAATGACCCGCTAGGACGCTGAAAGCCCTGTAGAGCCTGTTACCCCTGGAGGTAATTAAGTGAACATTACTCGGGTCTGCTGGTGACAGTTGGTGAGCGCGGACAGCCATTTTGCCCGGTGTCCCAGGCGCTGCATCTATAACGGTTGGGGGTAGTTTGTTGCTGCGCCTCCCTCTTGCCCGCGTGTGGTGGGCACTGACTTTTTATGGACATACTGCCCTGTGAGACCTGAAGTGAACAGAAACGGTGCCAAGGGGGTGAACTTGGGATAAGGCTGCCCATTGGTGAGTGCGGCGGATCCCCTCAACGATTCAAGTGGTAGACGCCTGGCGCTGCAGCGAAGCACGCAATTTACGAAGGCCGCGACCGCTGCCAATTCAATTGCCCGGGCGGGGCACACGATATTGCTGGACAGCTGTTGGTGGAGTGTTGGGGCTGGACGACGCCATGGGCAAGCCGGACACGCGTCAACCCAAAATTGCCTTTGAAAAAACGACCAAGAAACCGACGGGCAATGAAACGCCGGATCGGGAGACTTCGGGGGATGCCCGGCCTGTACTCCCGGCAGACGACATCAAGGCCATATTTCAGGACCTCAAGTCGAGCCTGCAAGGCATAGATGGGAAGATGGACGCTCTTGCTGCCCGGATGGATAATATGACGAAAAGAATGGATAAGCAGGAGGGAGTTGTCGGAGTACTAGAAACGCGCGTAACGGAAACGGAGGAATGCCAATCGGACCTGGACAAGAAGCTGCGAGGCATGGACAAGATACTCTCCCTGATCCAAATGAAAAATGAAGATTTAGAAGCTAGGTCCAGGAGAAACAACGCCCGCGTCACGGGCGTGGCGGAATCGACGGACATTGCTAATATGGAACGCTATGTAGAGCAGATGATGAAAGATCTCTTTGGAGAGGAACTGTCCCCCATGTTTCTAGTGGAAAGGGCTCACCGCACGCTAGGACCTGTGCCCAAGCCGGGAGCTCCACCGCGGACAATCCTTGCACGCATCCTAAACTACAGAGACAGGGATACGATACTGCGTCTGGCACGCAATATGTCAGATTTGCAGTACAAAGGGAACCGGATTGCAATGTACCCTGACTTCACGCTCCAGGTTCAATCAGCCAGGCGGGAGTTCTTGCCCGCGAAGAAGGTGTTCCAACAAACGGGCACGAAGTACTCCTTGATCTACCCGGCTAAGCTGAGGGTGCAGGGGCCGGGCAAACCCACGTTTTTCACGGACGCCAAAGCGGCGTTGAAATATGCGAAACAACTTGCTAAGGATCAGAAGAGGCAGTCTGATACCGACGGACGTGGGGACACCGACCAGCTAAGTGACGTTGAATAAAAACATTTGTTATGTATTGGGCGTTGCTGGGACGCTACCTCAAGGGTGGGGAACTGTACATGGGTCCCTGAGGGAGTTGGGGCGCTGACCACTTGAGCAGGGGAGGTGTTGACACTACTATTCGCCTGTCCGGTTCTGTGTAGCTAGATATTTCTTGTTTAGCCTGCATTGGGGGCGTGACGGGCCCTGTAGCGCGCAGAGTCGGAATTGCACTCAATCGCCCTGTCAAAAGTACAGGGTTTGAAGGCAGACTCCTGCGTACCCCAAGGGATGTATCCCAAACTATGGTTAGACCATCTATCGTTGTTGGTACTTGGTACAGTTGGGGTGGGGTTGGGGGGGATGACGGCACGACCTGATTGGGGGGTTGGAGCGGGTGGGTTGGGAGGGACGGGACTTGGGTTTGTTTTGTTTGCATTGTTAACCTGTAAAAGCATTGTGTTACATGTGTCACTGAAAATATTTCATTTGATGGTCTCTAGTACTGTGGAGATGAATTGTGTGCTTTGGAGTCATGGCGAAACTGTATTGAAAACCTTGCTGAGACGATTGTACCCTTATCGCTTACTGTCCCTATGGCCACTGACGGGTGCGTGACAATGGGGGAGAATACTGCCCTAACCGTAGAGCCCAGATTGTCGTCCATAACGTGCTTGTCTTGGAATGTGAGAGGGATGAATGAC
Organism: Lissotriton helveticus; assembly: GCF_964261635.1. NCBI lineage: Eukaryota > Metazoa > Chordata > Amphibia > Caudata > Salamandridae > Lissotriton > Lissotriton helveticus. Next base: position 829,998,311 of record NC_136067.1, read on the forward strand.
CGGAGGAAGGCGAGACTAGTACACACCTACTTATCGCGGAAGAATGTGGATATTTGCATGCTCCAGGAAACACACCTTAGCTCCTTGGAGGCCCTACGACTCAAACACTCTAGATGGGGAGAAATGTTTCATGCCCCTTACTCGAATTATGCTAGGGGGGTGGCAGTTTTGATTCGGCGAGGCCTACACTGGGTGACACAGCGGGTGGTGAGAGATGCGGATGGGAGATACGCTCTGGTATTGGGAATGTTGTGCGGTATGCAGTTATTGCTGGTGAATGTCTATGGCCCGAATGATGATAACCCTGCCTTCTATGAGTCACTATGGGATAAAATTCGTACATTTGGTGATGCAGCGATTTTGTGGGCGGGTGATTTCAACGTAGTGCTGTCTGATGCGGTAGATCAACAGGGCACTGCCCGAGACCACCACCCGAGGGCGGCGGAGGCACTGGGAGGCATTATTCTGGAGGCGTCCCTCATTGACTCTTGGCGACAATTCCATCCCCATGCGCGGGCGGGCACTTGTATTACGGCCCACAGGGCCGCCTGGTCGCGGCTGGACTACTGGTTGTTGTCCAGAGATTTGCATACCTTGGTGATGACTGCGGTGCACCTCCCGAGATCGTTGTCGGACCACGCACCGGTAGTAGTGACATTGGCCACTCCAGCGCAGTACGCACAACCCTTTAGTTGGCGATTTCCGTCCCAGGCGCTACTAGATCAGGTGTTCAAGGAAGAATTGAGAATTAAGTTGGAGGAATATTTTGAGTTCAATGAAGGCACGGTGGAGTCACCTGGTACGCTATGGGAGGCCTGTAAGGTTGTGACAAGGGGACACTGCATGGCACTAAAAACAGGAGTGTTACGGTCCATACGAAACACGCTCGATACGATAGAACGAGAATTGGGGGCACTAGAGGCCGAGCTTATTAGCGCACCTACCGCTACCATCCAGGCTGCATTCAGGGCGAAACTTACTCAATTTCAGGAGGAAGCTGAAAGGGAGGTGAAATTCTTAAATAAATACGCTCAGGCTCGGAGGTATGGGGAGGGAGATCGCCCGGGTAGGACACTGGCCGCGATGCTTCGCAAACCAAGGGGCACGGACTATATCTTGGAACTGACGGCTGCAAATGGCGAATCTGTCAGGAAGTCGAGTGATATCTTGCACACTATGGCAGACTATTATGAAGACCTGTACGCATCTAAGCTGCAACCGGAGGACGAGGTGATAACGGAATATCTTGACACTATTGCACTGGCGTGGTTTAACAACGGGGCGCGGGAATATATGGACCTGCCGATTACGCAGGATGATATACGGACGATCATTGCCGGCATGCCCTCGGGTAAAGCGCCGGGACCTGATGGGCTCACGGCGTCCTTTTATAAGGAATACGCTGACGTCCTTGTCCCCAGGTTGCAAAGGATGTACACGGAAACGATAGAAACGGGGAGTCTTCCCCCCTCGCTCCGTGAAGCCATGATAATCACGCTTTTGAAGCCAGACAAAGATCCCGTGAGCCCTGACTCGTACAGGCCGCTCTCGTTAATAAATCTAGATGCCAAGATTTACGCTAAATTGTTGGCGGAACGTATAAAACCGATGCTGCCCCAAATAGCGCTGTCAGATCAGTCAGGGTTTGTGACGGGTCGTTCGACCTCGCACAACCTGCGTACATTATTTGGTCTACTCCACTACTTAGACCCGAAGGTCCAAGCGATAGCTGCCTTACTGGACGCCACCAAGGCGTTCGACTCCCTTGAGTGGAAATTCCTGCACGCTCTGTTCACGAGAATGGGTTTTAGTAGGCTGCTCATCCAAAAAATCTGCATCATATACAATGGTCCAACGGCAAGGGTGAAGGTAAATGGGCAGGTTTCGCGGCAAATCCGTATCTCTAGGGGGACCAGGCAGGGCTGCCCCCTGTCGCCACTGCTATTCGCCATCGCCACGGAGCCCCTGGCGGCGAGACTGAGGCAACACCACACCCAGCGCAGCATAGGATTCACTTCCAGAGGGCTGTTAGTGTCACTGTACGCTGACGACGTGACAATTTTTGTGAAAGACCCAGCCGAAAATTTCGCCCCCATCATGCGTGAACTGGTGCGATATGGTGGATTGACGGGCATTAACATTAATTGGTCCAAGTCTACGATTTTGCCGCTGACTGATGGAACGGTACGCTGTCATACTGAATTCCCATTATCTTGGGTGACGGGAGAGGTGAAATACCTGGGGATCAATATTAGCCGCTCGATACAGGACCTGTGGCTTTTGAATTACGACAGGGCAGTAGACTGGCTCGAGACAAAAGTTAAGACATGGGTCACATTACCGCTGTCCATGACTGGCCGGATAGCCATAACCAAAATGGTTATACTACCTAAATTTCTATATTTATTTGTTAACATACCGCTGCCGCTCACAATGTCTTTTTTTAAGCGGATACGCACCGCGTTATTGCACCTAGTGTGGGCGGGCAAACAACCCAGAATCCAATGGAAGGTGCTGACGCTTCCCTTTCGTCAGGGTGGTTTGGCGGCGCCAGATTTTGAGCTCTATGCGTACAGTGCCCAAGCACAGTACCTGCATTTTTGGCAGCACCCGATCCCGTATCAACCACACGTAGCAATCGAGGCGGACGTGTCGTCGCCCACTCCCTTAAACACAGCGGTCTACCACAAATACAAACGTTCGTCGGAAGATGTAAACACAGTTGAAACAGCACGATGGGCCTGGCAACGCTTAGCGGAGCGGGCGGGCATTGCTGAACTTTACGCTCCATCCATGCCACTGAGCGGCAATCCGTTATTTAGCCCCTTACAAGATGTGGCGATATCGGAGAGGGCACGCAAAAGAGGGCTTCTGGTCGTGGGCGATCTATACCCGGATGACGTTTTCATGGAGCTGGGAGACATCTGCAATGCGGAGGTGCCTACGGCATCTGAATTGCTCCTGTTCTATCAGCTGAGAGCAGCGTGTAAGGCCAGATACCCGATGTTCCCGATGGCGCCGCCAACTCTTTTGGCACTGGAAAACGTACTGGTGAACAAATCCCCGAATAAATTAATTACCAGAATCTACAAAATAACACAGGACACTGCCCCGTGGATACGGCCTGGGTCGAAGGCGCAATGGGAAGTGGAGATGGGGCTAACCATAACGGACAAGCAATGGACGTTTTGCTGCACTCAGTTGGAGCACTTATCTCCCAACTACCGGCTACGGCTGATTCACTTTAATTTTCTGCACAGGCTGTACCGCACGCCGATACAGCTCTTCAAAATGGGATTAGTCGCAGACTCTCGATGCTGGCGCTGTGCAGCGCTGGACGCGGATTTCTTCCATCTGACATGGACGTGCAGTCCGATACAGCAATATTGGACTGCGGTGTTCTCCAAATTGGGACAAATCCTGGGGGAGCAGTTGTCTCCAGATCCCTTGATGGCGCTTCTAGGAATGGTGGCCACTATACCATGTGCTTCGAGAAAATTGATAGCTATGTTGCTGCTACTGGCGAAGAGACAAATTGCACTACGTTGGAAACAACAGGGCGCCCCTGGGGTGAAGGGTTGGATTACCTCGGCACTATACTGTCGAGATCAGCTGACTACCTACTGGGAATTGCTACCGCAAAGGTCCAGACCTGTTGACATTTGGCAGCCCCTGGAGTCCCTGCTGGCTGACGACATGCTGGATGAGTGAGTGTGGACTGAGGGGAGGCGCGACCCAATTGGGATTTTGGCTGGCCGGGAAGCGAGAGCTTGGATGCTGTGCCGTAGTGACTATGAATGGTGGAACAGAGGGTGTTGTGTCTAAACATGAGTGGTCATTAGCTCCGTGTCTGAGACTAGTCGCAAGTACGGATGGACGGATGTGAACATCCAAGCGGAACACCGCTCATTCCCCCCCCCCCCCTACCCTTTCCTTCTGGATGGTTGACACTTACTGGTTCGCCCCACACTAAATGACACGTGGCTCAACAGGCCGACAAGACTGACATACTGCAAACACGGATGCTTAAAGGTTTCGTTTACAGGGTTTGTTACGTTGTTTTACTTCTCTAGACCTTTCACATGTGAATTGCCGTTGAATGTATGCAAGTGTATAAGACAAACGACCGCGAGATGAAGCCTACGCTGTGTCTATTGATGCTGCCTGCCTCCGGGTTGTTGGCTAAATAGCTGTGTGCTAAATTGCAACATTCAATAAAAGTTTATAAAAAAAAAAAAAAAAAAAAAAAAATCTGGCATCCGACCGCTTCGATCACCATATGTTTCTTGTGGAATTTGGGTTTGAACCATTGTTATCATTATACACTTTCTAAAAGTGGCATTCTCAGAATTGTAGCTTAAAATCCAATTTTACCATAAGTTAGGATTTTAAATTAGGATTCCAGAGACACTGAACATGAACCAGTTATCTCTTCCCATTTTATGAATTACAGGACTGGACATGTTTAGTATTAAATCTGTTTTATTGGTTTTGCGGAAGCAAACATCAAAGACAAAATCGCCTACAACCCGATGGGCCGGCCTGGAAGCGTAATACTGTGCAGTTGATTCAATGAGAACAGTAATACATCCGGTATTTAACACAGCAAGCCGCCTACAACCCCGAAGGGCCGGCCGCGTCTCAAATAGTGGGGATGGGGTGAGCGGGGTGAGAGTATCGTGTTTTGCATCCTCCGGAAACCCCCGAGTAAGTAGCCACCCCGAAAAGTCTCCCACCAGGCCCCACTGAACGGGTGCTGCCACTGTATAGGCCACATTTGTCAAAAAGTTGAGAAACAAAAAACTAGAAAAGAACCCCCCCTCCCAACAAAAAAAACCCTACCCCAATCCTCCCCTCAACCCAACAACCCCACCATCCCACCCCCCTCCCCCTCCCCAGGTCCAGGTCCATCATCCCCTGCAAGCAAGGGTAAGGTCTGTCAGACTCCATCAGGTTTCGATCTGGGTCAAGCGCAGCAAGCGCAGGTACCTAGGACATGTGACCTCTCTAAATTCCGTAGAGGGAGACAGGGAGAGGAATGGTTGCCACAATTCTGCATATCTAGCCCCCTCCCCCGCTCTGATCAGGGATAGCTTTTCCATGCCTAGAAACGCCCACAGACGATAAACCCACCCCTGAAAAGTGGGAATGTGAGTGGTGCGCCAGAAAGACACAATGTTCTGCAATGCTGATCCCAAAGCGATGGCGATCAATCTGCCCCTGCGGGATCGCAATGGATATGTGACAGGATTTGATAAACCCAGTAGTATATAGGAGGGAAAGCAAGGGATTTCGTATCAGAATGGGCGTCTACTTCATCCAACACCAATTTCCAATACTCCCGCAAATGGACACAGTCCCATAGAAGATGGATCAAGGACCCCCTCTCCCCACAACCTCTCCAGCATGTCGCCTCCCTTTTACGGTCCATCTCGTGCAGCCTCTCAGGGGTATAGTACCAGTATGTTACTATTTTAGTGAGAGTGTCAGTCAGTCCCATATGATAAGCAGAGTGTCGCGCGCGGTAATAAATGCTGTCCCATTCTGTGGTGCTAAGGGTGCGCCCAAGCTACCTCTCCCATCGTGCCCTACCTGAGTTGTACACCCGAGAGTATCGGTCTAGAAGTGTGCGATATAGATCAGAAATAAGGTGCTTATCCGTGGTTCTCGTAATCAGCCAATATTCGTATGGCCGCAGCGGTCGGTCGGCCCCTTCCCGCACCTGACCATGAAGCGCCCAATATCGAGTTTGGAGATACCGAAGGCGTTCTGTTTCCGGCAAGTTGTATTCTTGTTTGAAAGTCTCGAATGGGATAATCCCTTCCTTGGCATACATATGGAACAGGGATCTAGAGCCCGCCGGGCGCCACCTCGCAAACGCCACCACATCTAGCCCAGGAGTAAAATCCGGGTTCTCGAGTATGGGAGTGAGCTGAGACGTAAAGGTGGTCAATTCAAACTTAAGATTGGTGCTATCCCAAACCTCTAGCTGTACCCTCGTGATGTAGGAGGCGTAAAGATTGGGGGGGGTCGATGTTGACGGCGGAGAAAGGGCACTTCCTGGAGCGGGCGGCCCGCGACCGCCTGGTCCTGGAAGAGCCAATGTTTATCTGACTCCCACCTGCTCCATTCCACCAACGTTCTCAATTGTACTGCCTGATAGTAAAGCAGGAGATCCGGAAGACCCAGACCCCCCTTTTCGGGAGGTAACGTCTCGAGTCTTAGCTTCATTCGAGGTTTCCTGCCATTCCATATAAATTGTGCCAGCTCTGATTGCATCTGGCGAAGCCAGCCATCCGGTGGACGTAAGGGGATGGCGCGGAATACATAAAGGATCTGTGGTAGGACCGTCATCTTGATGGCTGCCACCTTACCCAGCCATGACATAGGGAGGTGCTTCCATCTGTTCAACTCATTACGAATGAGCCGGCTTAGATGTGCGTAGTTGATCCGGACCGTATCCGACAACGTCGATGCCAGTTGAATTCCCAAGTAGGGAACTGACTTCTGCGCCCAGCGGAACGGAAAGCGCCTCTGCAGTTGGGCCCGCGTATGCGATGCCAGAGAAAGGTCCAATGCCTCCGACTTTCTCATGTTCACCTTAAACCCTGACACCCTGGAAAACGTGTCCAGGACCTCCACACAGGCCGGTAAGGACGTGTCCAGGGAAGACAAGGACAGGAGGATATAGTCAGCATACAGGCTGATGGTGTGGACGTATGCCCCAAATTTGATACCACGTACCTCTGGAGTGGTTCGCATCAATTGTGCTAATGGCTCCATATACAAGGCAAGGAGCAGGGGAGACAACGGGCACCCCTGTCGTGTGCCACGCTCTATAGGAAATCGGGGCGAGGCGAATCCGTTGATCCTGACCGACGCGGAGGGGTAAGAATAGCAGTTAAGGACCCATGTACGGAATCTGTCACCCAACCCGGCTTTCACCATCACCTGTTCGAGATAAGGCCAGTGGACTCGATCAAATGCCTTCTCGGCATCTATCGCGAGCAACATGTACTCCCCCCACGTTCTCGAGGCCTTCTCAATTAGGTGCAGCGCCCTTTTAGTGTTGTCTACCGTCTGACGTTCAGGGATGAATCCCGCCTGATCCGGGTCGATCAGCCCCTGCATCAGAGGTGCAAGGTGCGCCGCTAGTATGCTGGTGTAGAGTTTAAGGTCTACATTGAGTAGAGATATAGGGCGATATGCATCGCATCTCGAATGATCCTTCCCTGGTTTGGGGATGACCGAGATGGTAGTCTCCAACAGGTCGCTCGTGATCGCCCCGGAGTCTGTGAAAGAATTAAAGAGGGGGGTCAGTAGTGGTATCACTTGTGCACAAAATGTCTTATAAAAGATCGCCGAGAAGCCATCCGGGCCGGGCGCTTTTGCCAATTTGAGGCGTGAAATGGCTGCAATCACCTCCTCCAGCCGGATAGGTCGTTCCAGAAGATCCGCCTGTTCCGGGGTCAACGCAGGGAGGGAGACTGAAGCCAGGAACCTCTCACCTTCCTCCGGGTCAAGCACCGACCCGGTATACAGTGAGGAATAAAAAGCGCTAAATGCCCCCGCAATGTCTGCGTCCTCGGTGACCACCCACCCTTCCTGCGTGACGACTTCCTGGACCGACTGTTTTCATCGTGTTTCCCGCAGCGCATGACCCAGCAATCTCCCGCAGCGATCCCCCCGTGTAATATAGGTGTCTCACCCGCAATGCCACGTATTCCGCCCAGTCTTGGTCAAGCGCTTCCAGTTGTTGCCTAACTTGTCGCAACTGCCTCCAAATCCTCGGCTCCCCGGTCCATTGGCGCATGCGCTCAAGTTCTCGCGTCCTCAGCAACAGTTCCTCTCGTTTCCGCGCACGTTCCGCATTCTCGGCGGCCGAGATCGCGATTAGCTCACCGCGCAGTACTGCTTTTAGCGCCGCCCAATGAGTAGCCAAAGATGTGTCGTCAGTGCTGTTATGCGCCAGATAGTCTCTAATAGCCCCCCGGACCTTTTCCACCACCTCAACGCGATGTAGCAACGTGTCGCGCAGCTTCCAGCAGCGCGGTGTGCGTGATAGCGGGGGCAGGGAAAACACAGCCACCATGGGGGAGTGATCAGAGAGGGACGCAGCTCCTATCTCCACCGCTGTTGTAAGGGCATGCAAGGAAGGGGAGGCCAAGAAATAATCCAAGCGGGCATAGGTTTTGTGGGCATTTGAATGATAAGTGTATTCCCTTTCATTTGGATGGAATCGACGCCACAAATCCACCATGACCAAGTCTGCCAGTCTAGCCAACCCCCCGGCGGAGAGTGTCCCGGCCTGAGAGAAACGCTGAGCTGACCTATCCTGCAAAGTGTCCATAACTAGGTTCAGGTCCCCTCCCACCAGTACATGTCAATCAGGAGACGTGGCCACCTCCGTGATTGCAGAGTGAAAAAACTTTTCCTGACCTTCATGCGGGGCATATATAGAACAGATCGTGAAGGCCGACCCTCCGAGGGAAAATCTATAAGACAACAACCTCTCCTTCATCTCCACCCCCCTCTCCAGGATCTTTCCCCTGAACCTGTGGGCCACTAGGATAGCCACCCCCGCAGTTTTAGTGGAGGAGGAAAAGTAAAATTGGTGAGGGAAATAGCGAGAGCGCATCCTGGGGCAATCCCTCGGCAGTAAGTGGGTCTCTTGCAGCAAGCATATGTCGGCCTTAGAGGCCTCCAAAAGGGAGAGAACCGCCTTCCTTTTCACCGGATTGTTGAGTCCCCGCACATTTAGTGTGAGGATTCGTAACTCAGTCGGAGGCATAGGTAGGCGTATGGGCCACACGGACCCCTATCTGGGCGAAATCAAGCGTGAGCCAAGCATCACTCTCGCGCATCTGGCCCTTCCCTGGGGCACCTCCTGAGGCCTGGATCTCGCTAGAATCTATGGTAGTTAACACACCAAAGCCAAAAAGAGTCCCTGGACCTGGACCCCATCCTACCCACAACCCAAGCCCGCCCACACCAACTCAAACCCCAAAAAAGATCAAGAAGCATCCAACAAACCAATACAACCAACCCCTCACCACCCCCAGCAAAACGACCAGAAAACCCCCCTTCCCCAACATGAAGGATACAGGAAACAGTCTTGTCCATCATCCACTAATTTAGATTCACAGTGAAGAACAGTATTGGGGGAATGTGTCCGAATCCATCGCCGCCCCTCCCGCCGCCAACCCGTCCTGTCCCATCCCGGCCGCACTGAATAATGCCACAGGGTGTCGAGTCCAATGCTCAACCGCTGTCAGTTGCCGCCAGTTCCATCGCAGCCGTCTCCACCGCCGCTCCTTGTCCCTCCTTGATCTCCACCGCGGGCGGATGTCTCGGCCTGCGCCTCCTCCGTTGCTGTCGCCACTGCCCGGAGGTGTCTACCCCGGCTGCCCCCTGAGTAGACGGGCCCTCCTCCTCTTTCGGCTCCTCGATGCCCAAGAGACGGCATGCTTCCCGGAAGGACCTCAGTTGGCAAACCTTATTGTCTCACTTAAACACCAGTCGGAAGGGGTGGCCCCAACTATATGAGATGTTGCGCCGTCTCAGCTCCGCGGTGACCGGTCTGAAGGACCTACGTTTTTCAAGGGTGATGGCCGCCAAGTCCTGGTACAAAGACGGTGAGTGGACTCCAAAGGAGATAGTTCCCATCTGTCGGGCCTTGTGAAGGATCTCCTCTTTGGTACGGAAATCCTGTACGCAGACTAAAATATCAGCCGGCAGGGCTGACGCGGCCCTGGGCGGACCCGTCCGGTGAGCCCTAGAAATGCGTAGAGCGGAGTCCGCTGGCCTACCTAGGATGTGGTTAAATAGGCCCTGCGTAAAGTGGAAAAGATCCTCCGTGTCGGGAGTCTGTTTCACCCCCCGGATCCTGATGTTATGCCGCCGGGAGCGGTTTTCTAAATTCTCAACGTGTGACTGAAGGTCCACCTGCTGGTCATGTATGCGGATGATTTCCTGCTGCAGAGCCTCTATTTCAATGTCGCGCCCTTCGCCTTTGGTCTCCAAGTCAGCCACCCATTCTCCTATGGCATCCGTGTCGCGGCGGACCTCTCTAATCTCCTCCTGCAATTCCTTCTTCAGAGCGTGAATGTCCTCCCGCTGACCACTGAAGAGGGATTCTAGGAAAGCCTTGGTGATGGGCTCCTCGGTACTCGATGTTCCAGAGGTAGGGGTGCTGGCGGCCATTTTGTCAGCTCCTGCCAGCTGTCCCGACGCGTTGGGCTCTGACCGCTTCCCCGCCGAGTTAGGGGTGAACAGGTCTTTAATGGTCCTATCTTTCCGGCCTCTTGCAGTGGACATATCCCAAGGGCCCTGTAACCGGGCCGCAGCTGGTTCTATGTGGCGAGGTGGAGCTGGGTCTTGAGCACGTGGGGGGGCCCGGCCCCTCTCCTGAAGGCGAAGAGGCATCCGTCTGCGCAAAGAACCCCTCTGCAGGACCCACCGGTGCTCCTCCAGCCACCACGCGAGCGGCAGGAAGGCGCCAACCTCACCTCCTCTCTTTCAGCAGGGCCCGTGCCTCGATGTCTGAACTCTCACCAAGGCCACCTGATCGTCGTCCCAGCCACCTGTCCTGAGGTAGGCCGCACCTTCCCGGGGAACCCACCACCACAGGTCTCCAGTGCCTGTACGCTATTCCGGTGACCAAACACGTTCCCACGCGGTGCCCCACAAAGGGCGACCCCGTGCTCTGTCAGGCACCCGACTCGCGTTCCAAAATTGGCAGCTGCCAACTCGCAGTCACTCTGGCTGCCCCAACTCTGCCAGCCAGGCTCCTGCGCCCGTGACAGACCCGCTGCTGCCTCCAGGCGGCCCTCCTGTCCAGCCGAGGCCCCCAAAGTCCAGCAGCGAGGGGTAGCGCTGTGCCGTGGTGCCTCGCCGGCCCTCCAATCCACATGGCCGTCCACGCGCTCCCCGGGCATCCCCAACTTCCGCACGCTGCTCCTCACCTCAATGCGGGACCCCCGGGTCCGATGTCCGGACGACAGGCAAATGAGACCCCACTGGCGGGCCCCCCGCACAGGGCCGCACCGCCTCCTTCTCCAGCCAGCCCCACCAGTGGTCACCGCTTCTGCGGCCGGGCCCCACTGGCAGCGGCAGGTCCGCAGCAGCCCCCAGGCAACACCACCCCGGGGGCCTCACGCAGAGACCGCGCGGGCCGTACCCACCACCAGCGCACCGACTCTCGCGTTGCAGAGCCCCAGCTGAGGCGCTCTCAGGCCGGTTGCGCTCCACTGCCAACCTCAGCCACGCCTCCTCGCCGCTGCACACCACCAGGCCGCTCCAGGCCGCTCCCGGGCCGAACCTCTCCCCGCGGCTCCAGGGGCCACGGACGTTCCGCAAGGCTCCTCTCCGGCACAAAGCCCGTCAGGGTGACAAGCGCTCTCCGGTGGGGTCCAAATACGGGGGATTATGTGCTGTGAGACTCGCTATGCTAGCGGCCGGCGGCGGGAGCTCCGGGAAGCACGTCCGCTCACACCGCCATCTTGGCCACGCCCCCTGAGACATGTTTAAAGAGTTACTTATGTGAGTGGCACAGTCAGTGCTGCAGGCCCACTAGGAGCATTTAATATACAGGCCCTCGGCACATGTGGTGCTCTTAACTAGGGACTTATAAGTAAATTAAATATTCCAATTGGTGTAATCCGATTCTCACTTGTTTTTAGGAGAGAGCACACGCTCTTTAGCCCTGATTTACAGTGATAAAGTGCACAGAGTCCTAAAGTCAACAACAACCAATTCAGAAAAAAGGGAAGGAGGAAGGCAAACAGTTTGGGGACGATCCTGCAGCCAGCGCCATTTCCAACAACGCGTTATAAATAAAACTTGCTCTTTACTTCTGTTTGGTAATGCCAAGCAAAGTTACAGTGAGAACCAAGTTTAATCTCTAAAATACGGTTTCACTCAAGAGTGACAGTTTTAATCTTCAAAGGATCTTATTATGAGTAAGGCAGAGCAAAATTAACATAGACTTTTGTTCCACTTGATTCAGAGTGGTCAGGTTTTTACGCACCTTAATTTTCGGGTGTGGGAGAACCATACCAAATGTTTCTGGCCTTGAATTCAAGATGAAAAATCTCTTGGACCTTTGGCTGCAGCAGCAGTCGTGGCTCATTCCCCATGTTATTGTCGGGGGCTGGGTAAGAGTGAGTATCACCCCATGACAGGAAAAAACCTTATCCTGATCTCCCCTAACCCCTCTATCATTTCCCATCCTACCCCCACAGATCCCCACATACATGGCCATCTGCTCAGAGCAGAGCAGATGGCAAATGTTTAAGACTGGAAAGTCTGTGGTTTTAGGACCACAAAAATGATCCTACCCAGTAATTCCCCATTCCATAAGGTATTTATCCTAAATGTGCAGACTGGTGCAGATTTACCCCAAGGTAATGGTAAAATTGCTTGCTGTTTTGCCGTCACTTCAGTACCGCTCAACATATATCAGGCCATAAATATTTCAGCCTAGTACATATTTCTGTAGCCTAAACATATAAACTTTTCAGCCATCTACAGGGCTAAATCTGTTCTTGTCTATAATCATTTGTATCATTCGTTTTGAATTTTTACAATGCATATCTTTATGGGTACTGGGGCTGTAAAAATGGTTCTACTGACTGCTCTTGTCTAGCTAGGTTTGTATTTCACTTAAGGAATGTAAAAAAAAATTGAGTTAGCAGGAGGTGCCACGGGAAGGGTTCAGCCGTGGGCTTTTTAAGCATGATGCTTCATAATCAGGATGGCAGTCTGTGCAAATGCCACAGAATAATAGGGCCTCACCTCACCAGCCAGAGAGAGAGGATGGGGAGATTCTTTTCTGTGCTGGCATTAGAGACCCTAATATCCTTGCTATGCATTTGGTCACTGGAGCTCCTCGGTGTCCCCAGAACCCAAAATGCAGCAGTGAAAGGTACCTTCGAGCACTGTCTACTGCAGGTTCAGCTGTGCCCTGCCCCTATTTGAATTATCATGATTTAAGTTATATTAGAACATTGGAATGTTGAACGCTCCATTGAAGACAATCGAGTGTTCAAGGGTTCTAATGGCCGGTAGAAACATGGAGCAACATCATTCGAATGTTTGTTCACAGCAACAGCTGTGAACAAAGGGCTCACAGAGGCCAAGGGGATTTCAACCCCCTCGAGCCCCGTGAGGCCTATGTTTTACAAAGTAGAATATCCTGCCCTCTAGAGACGGAATGTTCTTATAGCCTTAAAGCCCTCCGTAGCGGGCTCTGTCGGCCTTTAAAGGCCTGCTCCCTTGTTAAAGGCTCGGGTCTTTAACGCTGAAGCAGGCTTTTAATGGCGGTAGAGCCCGCGAGAGCGGGCTCTTAGGCTCTATTAGAACATTGGAATGTTGAAATCCCTATTGAAGATAATGGAGTTCTCTGGGCATCTAATGGCTAGTAAAAGCCTGGAGCTACAACATTCCAAGGTTTTCCTTTCACAGCTGTTGCTGTGAGCAAAGGCCTCACGGAGCCCAAGGGTATTTCAACTTCATCGAGCTGCGCTGGGCCTTTGTTTTACAAATTAGAACTTTCTGCCCTCTAGGAGCTGAATGTTCTAAAAGCCTTAGAGCCCTATAGCGGCCTTTAAAATCTTGCTCCCTTGATAAAGGCCTTCACCTCAGGCCTTTAATGCTGGAGTGGGCCTTTATTGGCCGATATAGCCCTCTACCGTAGGCTATATTAAATTGCAAGTGATCCCTCGCCCAAATGAATAGCGCTGCCCTAGACTTAGGAGTGTGTCAGGTTGTTTGTTAAAGGCATGCTGCTGTATGTCCTTCAGTGATGTTCCTAGTCCTCTCCTGCTGCACACTTGGTAACAGGTAGGGCTGCCTTTTCACCAGGACCACCTTTGCATATGCAGCAATGAAGCAATTATGTTTGTTGTGAATGAGTGTGTTTGTCAAATTCTTAGGGAACTAACCACTCACTTCCAGTGCTGCAGGCTTTATCCCAGCGACAGCTATGGGAGGATGAGGCCCCCCCTCCTGGGTGGGGAGGTTTGGGGGACCCCCAGCACCGCGTGGGCTGTTGGTCCCCGAGTTACTCCCCTGCGCTCCAGGAAGTAAGCCTGGTGATGTGATGTATTTAGCTGCCAAAACAGTCTCTTTACTGAATCTTGTCAGGCAAACCGTGAACTGACAATGAATCTTTTAGCTTCTAATGTGAAGTAGCTCTGCCGTTGACACTTCTAACTTGTGAAGGTTTTCTCGTAGCAAGTGTGACGTGTTCTGAATCATCTCAAATGCTAATAATAGATGGCTGTATATGTTAATTTTATCGGTTTCAGGCCGATTCTAAAAACACTACAGGAAAAGATCTGGCTGTGCCTTTAGTGGGAGCAGATAGTTGATTTCAAATCCACATTAAAGTACACATTAAGGTAGAAGCCTTGATAATTGACAACTTTATTCTAACTGGTGCGATCATTTACTGTCTGTTTCTCAAGCTGCCGTAGATTAGCAAGGAAGCTTGGAATAGCGGGGTAGACTAGTCATATTGGCTCTTTGACGCTGTCCATATGGGCTGCAGGCTGGTGGCCATTTTCACAACTGTTTCGGGCTAATTTTCCCCAACACTGATTTTGGATTCCAATCTGTCTCTGTTGAATATTAATCCTTGTTATTGTCAAGATGTCAGTAGAGTGGGGCTGACTCCACTTCTCAGCCTAGACATGTATTGGGCTTCAGTACGAGGTCCCAGTTATCTCCCCGGCAACTCCGCCTCCTTCAAAGGTATCAGAGATTATAAATGGGAGACTGATCGTCTTCTTCATAACGTTTAATTTTGGGGTAATTGGTAATTCCGATCTTGATTCCCCAGGAAATTACTCATTTTCCAGCAGGTGGGGTTTCTGGGTGCAACACCACAGATTCACGGTTATTGAAGATCTTGTAATCCTGGTTCTGCTGATACACCTTGTTACATACGGATGTATGACGTTACAACGCATACTTTTACAACGCATACCGTTACAACGCATTTTTTACAACGCAAAAACTTTTACAACGCATACCATTACAACGCATGTTTTTACAACGCAAGTACTTTTACAACGCATGCCATTACAACGTAAGTATTGGTAAGTATATAATATTTTTTTTTTAATTAATTGTAATTAATATAATTTAATTTAATTTAATTTATTTACTTTAATTTTTTTTACCCTGTACCCCTGTACCCCAAAAACCCAAATTAACCCAGAAACCTAAAAATACCCCTGTACCCCAAAAACCCAAAACTGTCCCTGAACCCTAAAAATACCCCTGTACCCCATAAACCCAAAACTGTCCCTGAACCCTAAAAATACCCCTGTACCCAAAAACTGAAAACTGACCCTGAACCCTAAAAATACCCCTGTACCCAAAAACTGAAAACTGACCCTGAACCCTAAAAATACCCCTTTACCCAAAAACTGAAAACTGACCCTGAACCCTAAAAATACCCCTTTACCCAAAAACTGAAAACTGACCCTGAACCCTAAAAATACCCCTTTACCCAAAAACTGAAAACTGACCCTAAACCCTAAAAATACCCCTTTACCCAAAAACTGAAAACTGACCCTAAACCCTAAAAATACCCCTTTACCCAAAAACTGAAAACGTTAAAAAAAACCAAACATATAAAATATTAAATATAATTATATACTTACCAATACTTACGTTGTAATGGCATGCGTTGTAAAAGTACTTGCGTTGTAAAAACATGCGTTGTAATGGTATGCGTTGTAAAAGTTTTTGCGTTGTAAAAGTTTCGTTGTAATAGTAGTGCGTTGTAAAAGTTGCGTTGTAAAGGTTGTTTACCGTTACATACCTAATCAGGCTGAAAGAGCCCTCATAATGAGACCCCCTATGTTCTGAGCTGCTGAAAATAGGCACTGATGTCCTGAGCCACCTGGCCCTGAAGATCAACCCCAGACTTAAAACACATGCTCGTAAGCGAAGGCTTTCATACAGAAAAGCCTCCAGATGAAGGCCAAGCAGTTGAATAAATGTTACATAAGAGATGAGAAAAATTTAAAAGATCCACTCAAGGGCTATCGCAGATAAATACAAAAGGCTGAAACCCCCTTCTGGCCCAAAAAGATCCTGTCAGCACACTATCTGGTCAAAGAGCTTTTTAGAAAACATTGATAACAAAGGCGTGAAAAAAAATATGAGGGTATTTCCGTGAAGTAATCCTCTATCACTATGAGCACTGTGATGGTGCTTAGTAAGCACAGAGACCTCTAAGCCATAATAAAGACAAGACTCTCAGAATGCAAAACTGCAAGATTGTAGACCTGCGAGTGCATATTTACAGCCTCCCGTTGTCAATTGGGCTCAACATGTTGTGGTGTAGCTGAGGGGGGAACAAATAAAAACATCGGTTTGGATTTTTTTTCGATAGAGAAACGGGTATTTTGTAGTAGTTACAATCCGACACACAGTTCCCACCTATGAATCTATCCACCAATGCATCCTGGGTGTGTATTGTAATTAAGAAATCTTGCTTTGCATGAGCAGGACGGTTCCAAAGTATAAGTGTCACACACACTAAAATAAAAGTGTTAAAAGAGCGTTTAAAAGATTTTCCTTTAGAACAGCATTGGAGATATATCGCTCTTTTTATCTTTTTTTTATTTTTATTAAATAAAAGTATCTATGTAGAGGGTCCATGCTTGTTAACTTGTTTGTTGCATATTCTGGTTTGTGTGTTGTGTTTCTTTTATTTCTATCTTCATATGAATCCGTAATTAAACATCTGCGGTGTAGTTGATTCAGTACTATATACAAATCCAGAAATAAATGTAAAAAGTAAGATCATCTTGATATGTTCAAACCTGGTCTTAAGCACTGAAGCGGGCTTTCTAGGTTGAATTCAAACCAGAAGCTAAGCCACAGTATATTTAAAGTCACTTAGAAATGGAAGTTTGAGGCCAAGTACCACCCTTGAGCTACAATGTGTATGCCCCTAGAGGGCAGTGTGTGACATACAGGTAACAAGAGTTAATCACGCCAGGGTCTATTCATCCACCCGAACTCATTAACTACAGCAACTTAAAATTCGGTAATAGTAACACCTGTTCATTACAGCGCCAAGAAACAAAATAAAATATGAAACATACTTTTTATTATGCTTCGAGTCCATATTTTTTTTAATAAAGTACGTATGATTATTGACAGTTCTGCAGATTTTGTAGCAAATATGTATACATTATCACATTCTAAAATATATTATTAGGGATCGCGTCTTAGTAGGAATGTGTCCACTCATGCGCGATAGATAAAATGAAGACGTAGCCCCTGCTCAAAAATGGCCTGCGCATCCTTGTGGGTTGATTCACCAAAAGTGTGCTAAAATTGACTCTCGTTCTTGAACTATGAGTCTAGATAACCTCTTGTTACTTGGTACTTCGCCCTTCCGCTGGCTGGAACTTGTTTTGCTCTTGTGTTCAGTATCACTTGCTGGACAACGACTTACATGCAGAAATCATGAAAGTGTTATGCTGCATTGAAATGTTGATGAACCAGACATATAAGCCAAATGAAAACCTTATGTGCTTTGTTTGCATAAACCCCAGCAATGACTAAGATGTTTGATAGTCAATGAAAGCAAACATTGGCAAAGCCAGAAGTTCTGGCTTTAATGTGTTGAACAGCATTTGTGTGTGCATTTATTTGTATGTGTTATCTCATAATTGCTAAATCTCTGCATCATGGCAAAGCTTTTTTATTTTTTTTAAAATATATTTTTATTGTGGTATGAAATACCAAGTTCAACTTAACATCTTAACTGTCCCACATGGTGGGGCAGGTGGAAAAAACTGAGGGGGAAGAACAATAAGGAGGACAATTTTTAGATCTCGCTGGCGAAAGCGCGAAGCGCGTTCTCGCCGAGAGACTATAGTCGTCGGGTCAGCCAACAACGAGTGGAGACAAGAGATGGCCACGCGCAGCATTTTGCAATAGGATTTGGTCGCACGCTGAGCTTGTGCCGGTCCATTACTTGTAATGGGGTAACCCAGTAACCCTCAGAACCTGGGTAGGCAATGGTAAACAAAAAATTGGTTCTGTCGGGAAGTGAACAATTTCTTAGTTACACAACATATATTACAATAACTTTTCTTACTTAGTTATACTTGGAAGTATTTGAATAGGGAAATCACACACCACACATTTTTTATCAAAAAAGAGAGAAAGGTTGTTATTCATCAATCCCTTTACAGAAATCAATTTTCAACACTTAAAAATTGGTTGTCCATACAATAGATTTTCAAAACAAAGTGCACAAGTGAATAAATTGTGATCAAGTGATTTGAGTGTATAATACAGTGAAACAATTTTTACAGCTAAAATTAAAAGAAGTACCGGTCCAACAATGGTATCAATTTCCACAAACAGTACAATTATTTATATTTTTCTGCTGGGATATAGCAAGGACCAATTGGAGAGTTAACGTTGACGTTTCGACCCTGGGGTACGGTGCTGTCTTATTAGCAACCAGTTCGGGTCTTCATCAGGACGAAAGAGAAGAAGGGACAACCTACAATTAAAAAGGCGTGCCTGTTTTAGTATGGGGTGTGTGAAATAGACAAGTCGGTGATAACAACCTTTATTCATTTGCTCACCTGAAATTTCGTATTTTAGGGAGGGGGGGTGGTTTAGGCGTCCTATTACTGCCTCTACACACGTTGTTCTTGTGTTCTAGCGTTGGTTCTGTAAATTATAATATCATTCAGTGTCCCATATTTTAAGCTTTAGCTTATACTTAAATTTAAGGGTTCAATTGGACACATACCTCAAAAATTTGTCACCATCCGGTGTACAAATAGGAGCAGGGTGCTGCAGATCGGTTAATGTCTTTTGGAGATTTTCAGGGCGTTGGATCTGTAATTTATTTAAGCAACGTTCAGTGCACTATTCTTATTAAATAATTAATCAGTGACACGCAGGTTCATGTGGACACGTACCTTATTGTATGAAACGCTACCTCCCGGTTAAAGTTTCAAGTCTGTAGTGCCGCAGCCGCGATCACCTAGACAGGTAATTATTACCGCGTTAGTGAGTTCACTCTATTTATTTAATTATTAAAGGTACTCAGGCGGTCCTAAGCAAAAATGTCAATTCGCCTGTGTTAAGCTCTTTACACTTACTTAGGGAGCAGTAACAGCAACCGTCTGTTTGTAACACGCGAGTCAATCCTTTCTGTCGACTCGCGTCTGTCTCCGTTTCACTAATGGATTACGTCAGGTTTGCGTGCATTCCAGCACGTCTGTAGCCTCGTGACGCTAGTCATACAGAGCGTTTTAGACCGAGGTCCAATGATGGTCTGACACGCACTACGTCAGGGTTTCGTGACCCGCACCACGTCAAAGTGTTGAGCGTAGCCTCCTTACAACCTATTCGTATAACTGAATTGTCGTCATGACTGACGCGTAAGTGGCTGCGGTGCACCTTGGTCATGTGTCCGCATTTAACTGAAGGCAGCAGTAGCGGTCGGACTGGCCGCGGGTTCTAGCCTTAATTCCCCTAAATCTATTCAGTTACTAATCAACGTGGGGAGATAGTATATCCCATTACATGCATACATGGCCCAAGGTTCATATTTTAAAGGATGTTTTGTGAACGGCCTCATCAGAAGAAATTTTGTTATAAAGATCCTCATATCCAAGAGTGTTAAAAGCATCCACAGGCATATATACTAAACATTTTCAATGAAGTTACAATTGCTATGGACAAATTTAGTTAGAGACACATTATGAACATTCAATTATGAGCAATATAACTACATGTAATATTCACGCATTAATGTTGATAACTCGACCCTTATTTACAGCAATGCAGAATAACTGGTACATGAAACAGAATTACAGTCTACTCATTTGCATACACGTTTCTTCCTGACAATTCAATCCATTCGCCACAGAGTCTAAAATATGGATCCAGAGACACTCTTTGTAATTCAAATTGGAGGCCATATCACCTCCTCTCTGGTGTAGCTCGATCTTTTCTAGAACCCACCATTCTAACTGTTCATGTGTATGGCTAGACTTGTTGTAATGTTCAACGAGGGGGGCACCCTGGACCTGGCATCTAATTCTACTCTGATGTTGTAAGATCCTGTTTTTGATTCGTTGAGTAGTTTGGCCCACGTACATCATCTGGCAGGGGCATCTAATGGCATAGATCAAGTTTTGACTATTGCAGTTTGTGAAGTTTTTTACTGTGTAAGTCTTATTGCCATTAGTGAAAGAATTGCCTGTTTTGGTATATTTACATGCTTTACAGCTCCCACATCTATGGTGTCCAGTGATGGGGGGCAATGATAGTTGACTCCTGATATCAGTGTTGGTCGGGGTATCCAGAAATGAAGAGACTACCATGTCCTTTATGTTTTTGGCCCTCTTGTATGCACACATAGGAGTTTCTTTTATTCCAATCTCAGGTCCTACCAAGTTCCAGTACTTTTTAATTATTTTGTTGATATCATGACTCCTCGTATTGAAGGTGGTTACACATATCAATCTTTCCTGTGCCTGAGGTTTCTCCACTGGTTCAAGTAACGTTTCCCTAGGTCTATACCACGCCCTTTTGCGCGCTCTGTTCAATAGACCCTTAGGATAACCTCTGTCACGTAATTTCCCAATCAGAATGTCTGTTTCTTTAAAGTAATCCCCTCGCTTGGTACAATTTCTACGTATACGTAGAAATTGACCGTACGGTAGATTATCGCGTAGATTTCTTGGATGGTGGGAGTTATATCGCAATAATGTATTGCGATCAGTAGGTTTTTTATACAAATTCATTGTTACCTTGTCGTCTTCTCTCTCAAATGTTAGATCCAAAAATGGCAATGCTTCTCGATTCCATGCCATTGTAAATTGGATGTCAGTCGAGCGGTCATTCAGCCAGGCCAGGAAAGTATTTAGATGTTCTTCACTTCCATTCCAGATCATGATGATATCATCTATATACCTGTTCCACTTTGTAATGCAGTTGGAATATGGATTGGTCTCAGGATAGATGTATTTCCATTCAAAGTCATTCATATATAGGTTCGCCAGACTAGGAGCATAGCCGGCGCCCATCGCCACTCCCTTGCATTGGACGTAGAACTGATTTTGAAACATGAAGTAGTTCCTTGTCATCGCTATTTGTAACAGCTCTATTAAAAAGTCTGTAGGTACCCAGTGTGGAGCCTCCCTGGTGTTGAGCGTCTTTCTTATTACCTCTATAGCCTCATGCTGTGGTATACTTGTATACAGGGAACAGACGTCTAACGTTACGAACAGTTGTTCCTGATTGAGTGGAAGGTTCTCGAATATTTGAATTGTATGAGTAGTATCTCTGAGATATGCAGTAGTTTCCAGGACAAATGGTTGGAGAAATTTGTCTAAATATTGGTTTATGGGCTCCAAAATTGATCCACATGCAGATACAATAGGCCTTCCAGGCGGATTGATTAAGTCTTTATGAATCTTTGGAATTGTATATATGGTTGGGAGTCTTGGATGTTGGTTATTCAAGAATCGAAATTCAGGATCTGTTAGGAAGCCATTTTCCATGCCTTGAGTGGTTAGATCCTTTATTAATTTGCTGATCTCCTTAGTTGGATCTCCTGGAATTTTGGTATAGCTGTCCTCACAGTTTAATTGGCGCAGAATTTCAGATATGTAATTCTCTCTGTTTTGTATGACAACAGCACCCCCTTTATCCGCTGTTTTTATTACAATTGATTGGTTGTTCTTAAGATTCGTAAGGGCTTGTCTTTCTTCCTTCGTGATGTTATGTTTGATATATTTCGGTTCCTTTAATGTACTCAGGACCTCAGACATCACTATTTTTTCATATGCTAGAATTCGTTCATTCACCAGGTGGTTAGCCGGATTGAAAGTGGATGCCGGACGGAAATCCGTGGCCGCTGGTTTTCTGATATATTCTTCCTTTTTCTGATAGAAGAAGTATTTTAATCGAATTTTTCGAAAAAATTGTTGCAATTCCAACTTCACATTGAAGGTATTGGGGGGAATAGTAGGGACGAATGACAGACCCTTTGACAAGATCTCATGTTCCGGTGAGGTCAGGGTGTAATTCGAGATGTTAATAATAGGGTCTTTTATGTTGGAATGTGAATTTGTATCTGGTATTGCCAAAGTAAGTGCGGTCTCTCCTGGTGCTTGTATAGTGGTCATCATACATCTTTCGATGGGAGAGGTGTTAAGAATATCTTCTACCACCTGTACGTTTTCTGCCTCGTACTGATCTCTCCGTGGTTCTGGGGAGGTTGTTGGTTGAACCGTACTCGTGCATTCCCCCTGCGGTTGTTCGATCCTTGATTCCATCTGGTCGGTTTGCGCCAGTTCGGATCCCTGGAGTTCCAGGAGGGGTCCCCTAAAAAAGCCGATGTGGACGGGCCTTGATATTGTGCCCCTGTCGAATAATGCACTCCTTGTTGGAATCCTTGATCTGATTGGTGATATTGGTTTCCCGATTGTTGTGCTCTTGGGATTAAACTGGTGTTATTTGGTTCACTTTCGGGTCCACTCCCAAATGAGGAATTAGAGAAGGTAGCAAACCTTCTAGACGTCTGACGGTTACGGTTTGTGTAGTACCCTTGTGCGTCTTGGACGTAATAATCGTCGTTGTTATAGGGATAAGTGTTCTTCTTATCGTACGCTTTGATGTCTTTTGCAAGTTTGTCCAACTTTTTGTTCAGGGTTACTGTATTGAAATCTGCTGTCGCTTTTTCAGCTTTTTCTAATGCCTCCTTTGCGTTAGTTAAGGCTGTGTCGTCCAAGATTTCCTTTTTTAAATCTGCAATCTGTTGGATCAATTTTTTGACATAGTCCAGGGCGGTTTCAGCCCCCAACACCATCCAGTGTCTGGAGCAGTTGTTCGCTACAAAGCTGAAACCTTCCCTGAATTTCGGTAATTCTATAAAGATCCCTGGTTCGTTTTTAACTTGAAGTCCCTTCGGGATTATATTTGCTGCTAGATATTTAGTTAGCAGAAGGCCATGGAGTCTTGTCCTTATTAATTTTTTCTCTAATCTCTCCAGTTGTGAAAGTTTATCATTCAATGTAGTGTCTGTTGAAGATACTCCAGTACCAAAATGATCAAACTCCGCTTGGTCTCGGATCAGTTTGGCAATATACTCCTCAGTATATGATAGTGTTTCTGAATTTGACATATTCTAATGAATATTTATCAGCTCTAAAAAGATGCTAAAGAAAACCCTTGCAGGTATGCACCTGCACTAGATATCCATTACGTGTAATGGGGTAACCCAGTAACCCTCAGAACCTGGGTAGGCAATGGTAAACAAAAAATTGGTTCTGTCGGGAAGTGAACAATTTCTTAGTTACACAACATATATTACAATAACTTTTCTTACTTAGTTATACTTGGAAGTATTTGAATAGGGAAATCACACACCACACATTTTTTATCAAAAAAGAGAAAGGTTGTTATTCATCAATCCCTTTACAGAAATCAATTTTCAACACTTAAAAATTGGTTGTCCATACAATAGATTTTCAAAACAAAGTGCACAAGTGAATAAATTGTGATCAAGTGATTTGAGTGTATAATACAGTGAAACAATTTTTACAGCTAAAATTAAAAGAAGTACCGGTCCAACAATGGTATCAATTTCCACAAACAGTACAATTATTTATATTTTTCTGCTGGGATATAGCAAGGACCAATTGGAGAGTTAACGTCGACGTTTCGACCCTGGGGTACGGTGCTGTCTTATTAGCAACCAGTTCGGGTCTTCATCAGGACGAAAGAGAAGAAGGGACAACCTACAATTAAAAAGGCGTGCCTGTTTTAGTATGGGGTGTGTGAAATAGACAAGTCGGTGATAACAACCTTTATTCATTTGCTCACCTGAAATTTCGTATTTTAGGGAGGGGGGGTGGTTTAGGCGTCCTATTACTGCCTCTACACATGTTGTTCTTGTGTTCTAGCGTTGGTTCTGTAAATTATAATATCATTCAGTGTCCCATATTTTAAGCTTTAGCTTATACTTAAATTTAAGGGTTCAATTGGACACATACCTCAAAAATTTGTCACCATCCGGTGTACAAATAGGAGCAGGGTGCTGCAGATCGGTTAATGTCTTTTGGAGATTTTCAGGGCGTTGGATCTGTAATTTATTTAAGCAACGTTCAGTGCACTATTCTTATTAAATAATTAATCAGTGACACGCAGGTTCATGTGGACACGTACCTTATTGTATGAAACGCTACCTCCCGGTTAAAGTTTCAAGTCTGTAGTGCCGCAGCCGCGATCACCTAGACAGGTAATTATTACCGCGTTAGTGAGTTCACTCTATTTATTTAATTATTAAAGGTACTCAGGCGGTCCTAAGCAAAAATGTCAATTCGCCTGTGTTAAGCTCTTTACACTTACTTAGGGAGCAGTAACAGCAACCGTCTGTTTGTAACACGCGAGTCAATCCTTTCTGTCGACTCGCGTCTGTCTCCGTTTCACTAATGGATTACGTCAGGTTTGCGTGCATTCCAGCACGTCTGTAGCCTCGTGACGCTAGTCATACAGAGCGTTTTAGACCGAGGTCCAATGATGGTCTGACACGCACTACGTCAGGGTTTCGTGACCCGCACCACGTCAAAGTGTTGAGCGTAGCCTCCTTACAACCTATTCGTATAACTGAATTGTCGTCATGACTGACACGTAAGTGGCTGCGGTGCACCTTGGTCATTGTGTCCGCATTTAACTGAAGGCAGCAGTAGCGGTCGGACTGGCCGCGGGTTCTAGCCTTAATTCCCCTAAATCTATTCAGTTACTAATCAACGTGGGGAGATAGTATATCCCATTACATGCATACATGGCCCAAGGTTCATATTTTAAAGGATGTTTTGTGAACGGCCTCATCAGAAGAAATTTTGTTATAAAGATCCTCATATCCAAGAGTGTTAAAAGCATCCACAGGCATATATACTAAACATTTTCAATGAAGTTACAATTGCTATGGACAAATTTAGTTAGAGACACATTATGAACATTCAATTATGAGCAATATAACTACATGTAATATTCACGCATTAATGTTGATAACTCGACCCTTATTTACAGCAATGCAGAATAACTGGTACATGAAACAGAATTACAGTCTACTCATTTGCATACACGTTTCTTCCTGACTATTCAATCCATTCGCCACAGAGTCTAAAATATGGATCCAGAGACACTCTTTGTAATTCAAATTGGAGGCCATATCACCTCCTCTCTGGTGTAGCTCGATCTTTTCTAGAACCCACCATTCTAACTGTTCATGTGTATGGCTAGACTTGTTGTAATGTTCAACGAGGGGGGCACCCTGGACCTGGCATCTAATTCTACTCTGATGTTGTAAGATCCTGTTTTTGATTCGTGGAGTAGTTTGGCCCACGTACATCATCTGGCAGGGGCATCTAATGGCATAGATCAAGTTTTGACTATTGCAGTTTGTGAAGTTTTTTACTGTGTAAGTCGTCGGGTCAGCCAACAACGAGTGGAGACAAGAGACAAGAGATGGCCACGCGCAGCATTTTGCAATAGGATTTGGTCGCACGCTGAGCTTGTGCCGGTGACAGCATGGCAGAAAGAATCGGATCACGACGCGCACCTCGTGAACAGTACACGTGACTGACTTTGGTAGGCTTTAGGATTCGGTTTTAGTCAGAGTGCGTGTGAAGGGCAGCGGGGAGCAGGGGGAGTCTGCAGAGGGGCGCCGATAAACAGGCCGGCTTTGAAAATAGCTCGCAGCGAGAGGTACGGCGTATAAAGATTAGATGACATTTTCACACTTCACTGACCGCACACTCACGACCCTGCCTCGCAGCTCCTTATGTAATAACCAGTTGCATAAATCCCACCACCTAGCCCACCCGCTGCACACACCCAATCACAGGCTACCCCCTCCACTGCTGAGATCCCCTTTCCCCGCCGTCTTCCTTCCCTGCAAAAGCCCACACTTAGCTGTCGCCATTGACGCTTTCTACCTGCTTCCCTCACCCCTCTACAGGTGGAAAAAATATGAAAACCGGCAATAAAACAATCCCTTTTGAAGGAGGTTCTTTGTAGCATATGACTGTACATGCTCACAAACGTTGTCAAATAAATAATTCATTTACTCTTGCCTATCTCTCATAAAAACGTCATTGTATGGCTTCAATAACGTGCAAGAGTGCGGGGCTCACTCGAAACATCGCAAAAAAATAATAGATACCAAGTGAACTTGTGGATGTGTTTGTGTGCCTTTGTCTGTATACAGATGTTTGTGGGCGTGTCTGTGTCCGTAAACAGGCAGCCTGCGGTGCTCCACACGCCTCTCTACCTTGCATGTTACCCGGGGGCACAACAACAAAACTCGTAAACTCCACCTGCAAAACAGATCTCGATTTGTGCATAACAGTGAGTTATGCCTCATTTTATTCCCACTTCTCGTATTTGGCAAGGGTGCTGTTGGATTTTAAAAAACTAATTTAGTGGGTTGTGTGGGTCCTTGTTAACGTACCCCTCCCTGCTCCATACGGAGTCTGCTGAGCCAGTCTAATATTACAATGCCCTAGCAATCGACCAACCCTGTCATGAGGACGATATGCAGGCTAGGGTTTCATGTAACACAAAGCATTCTGGTACTTGTAGTGCCCTAAAGAGTCTACCCCCAAGGTGCTTATGCTATACCGGGCTCAGACTGCCTCAAACCATGTTAGGCGTTCGATACTCTCCCCGCCCTCCCCCACCCCTCCCTAAAAATGTAATTGGCACATATTTGAGACTTTAAACAAGCGTTCACTGGACCTTGCCAACCTGTTAGTGTTGTACTCGATCTACTGTTGCAAATGTGTATTTTAGAAACAAAAAAAAAGTTGCCTTAATATAGTAGCCCAGTTGCTTGGAAACCGAAGGCCTGAAAGTAGCAAATTAAGAATGCTTACGCCCGCCGTCCCCTGACCGCTCAGTCTTTCAAGTAGATGTGGTCTGCAAAATGCCATCCCAGATGGGCCAGCAGCGCCAATGATTATGCCAGTGATCGATGGTGTAAAAAAAGTCATAATGTAAGTGGGACACTTACCAGGTATAATGTAAGTGGGACACTTACCAGGCATAATGTAAGTGGGACACTTACCAACTGTCAGGCCAGACTAAAACTACAGAATCCATGGTCTGTGGCAGGGGCGAACTCGGGAGGGTGGTAGGATTCCTGAGCCCCCAATCCCACAGTGGCGCACTGGGGGCTTTTGTACTAATTGCAGTGTTTAATCTGGAAGTGCATGAGCGCAAATGTTAGGGAGCAACATTTTAAAAACAAGGGCATGAAAAACTTGGATATTATCGAATAGTAATGTTTTGCAAAATACATGTAGCCTTTCATCCGCATGCGCATCACGCTCGTTTCCACACTAGTTGGACTCTGTTCCCACGTGTTATAAGGTCTGCTGTTTCCCCTGTTGCGACTTGTCTACTTTCTGGGCTGCAACCCATTCTACCGCTACAAGCACCATACCTTGCTTTATGTTACCACTTTTTCTATGTGATATATAATTTGGGCACTCAACATGGAGGGTTTTAAAGCGCAGCCCATGCCGACGACATTCTGATTTTCACAGAGGAAGCAGATATAGAAATCCCTGCTCTTCTTAACAAGCATTTGCAATGCAATAGGTCTTGCATTTGCGAGTGTTTAAGCTATTAGCATTGCAAATGACAATGCCTTTTATTTGTTTTACAAACCGAAACATAAATAAAAGACATTGTCATTTACAATGCCAAAAGCTCAAACTTACGTAAATGCGAGACCTAATGCATTGCAAATGCTTGTTATATACAGTGCATGTGTGAGATAAATAATTTATTTTGTGATTCATTGTACTTTTAAGATGTGTAATAGTTCCTCGAGTATTGCAATGCTAGCATCCCATGGGGGGCAGAATGATGCACCAAACAGTACGAGGTGAGACAGAAATGCTTCTCTGGGTGGAACCAAAGCCCACTTTATGCATATTTCAAGGAAATGATAGCAGTGGGTTTGTTGGACAGCTGCACTGTCAAGCCTGACCTAAAAAGAGCCATCATACTTTATTGGTTGACTTCAAAACTTCCAGAGTGATGGAATAGTAGCGAGATTGAGTGGGATTTTGGGGTGCATTTGGAGCGATATAACCATCACAGAACAGAAGTTGAATTAGCCTTCATTTATCAATAAGACCTCCTTCCCATACCCAAAACAAGTCACTTTTTGAAACTTAAAAAATGATGAAGGGTTTAAACCAAAATTGGAGACACCAAGAGATACTTAAAGATTTAGAGCCAGATTTAGATTTGGGCTGGCCGATTACTCTCACAAATGTGATGGATATACCGCTGGCAAAATGACAAAGACCATTGGATAAAATGCAATTATAATACGGCAGGCGAAATATCCGTCACGTTTGTGACAGAGTATCCCGTTCGCAGCACTCTAAATCAGACCCTTAGATTACACTCTTATTAACTGAAGGAACGGAGAGCTGCTCTCCAGGTACATTGACAAACCACAATGAAATAATCCTATACTAAGCAGTATTTTGGAGTGGTGAGTAATTCCAGACAGGGAGTTCGGCTCAATGAGATCTAAAATAGAGGCAAGAGTGTAATATTGAAATAAGTTGTGAAAGAGACGGTAGTGAAGAGATCAAACTATCATGCCAGCAGTAGTGATTGATCCATGCATGGCCACTGATTTAAATTAAGCATAAGGCAAACAAAAGGCAGCAGTAGTTTTGGCAAACCAGTGGTAAAACATGGAGACTGTGTTAGGACTGCAAAGCTAGCGCAGAATGGAAACGGTAGACTGGTTACTTCTGTTGTTCTTGATCTCTCTCCAAATCTGTGTCTTTGAGCGGTAAATCTGTTTTGCTTGATGCCAGTTTTGTATCATTGCTTGAGACCACAAAGGCACCTTTGAGAAGTCGGGTCATAGACGAATGGACTGAGTCCATTGGTTCGCCGTTTTGTGTTTAGGGTTTTATCACTGAGTGCAAAGGACAAGATGAGCCGATTTACCTGCACTGTTATAAGTCCTCCACTTGGGCTTCAGGAGTAGGCCTCAGTGTCTTTGTAAATTCCTCTTATAAACTTGCTGGAACCATTCTCTTGACTCGATCCGTTTCACAAACATACGATGTCCGAGTGAGAGCTTGATATGTATTAGGTGTCCGCGCCATCAGACGTATCCAGAGATGTAGTTTCTATAAACTGTAGTTTGATCTGCCCCATGCTCAGTTACCGTCCTTCATAGGCCTGTTGGCGATACCCAATACTCCTGGATTTGGGAAACGAGCTTATCTGATACCTTCTGAAAAAAAAGTCCTTGGTTTTCTCTGTTACCAGTTAAATAACTCAACACATCTGGTAGGACTGTGGGCTCATTGTCTTTCCAGCTCTTTGCGGCTCATATTGCTGCAATATTTCGTGTGTATCTGGTTACTACAGGCGGGAACACGAGAAAGAAATGGAATATATTTTAAAAGTCTTACAAATTACCAGAACTGCATTACAAGGTAAAACGTTGTGTTCAATCACAACAGCATTCAAACAGCAAACTTGCATAATGTTTCAAATAAAAGTAAAAACCCCAAAATATTAGTGAGAATTAGCAGCGTGAGCGAATGAGAAGAGGATGTCTGTGCTGCTGTGAAATGAAGAACATCTGAGATGCTGAGACGTATCATGTGATTTAGGGCTGTATCCTTCAGCAGGAGGGCTTTGGTTACAATTATGATAAAGACTGAAATGCAATCCTTTAATTCAATCAGAACTCGGCAAAATTATAGGTAGGCAAGACAGGGGATCGGATGTCCTTGGAACGGCAGTATTAGGAAATTAAACATTTGAGAAACTAAAACTTTGCAACCTGCCAAAGAGGATAGGCAAATATGTTGTTCGATTCGGAGGTGGCTGCAGCAAAGTCCCAAAATGTCCCTTAACCCACCACCCACGTGTTCGTTTTTTTTTTTAAATAAACATGTACCTGCCAGAATGAAAATGAAGTAGCTACAGCTCGAGTACTGCTGCTTCAGAAGCTGTTTCAGTCCTTATTTTCTTTTATAACCCCCCCCCCCCAAAAAAAAATACGTTTAGGGCCAAATGTTGTCGTAGAAGCCTGCCAACAGTGCTGTTCAATGCATGGGTTGTAGAATAACATGGCTGCTTAGTCTTGATTCCACCTTATGTCTCTTTCTTCCTCTACACCACTCTTCCTGTCTCCTTATCTCACTTTTGCAAGTTTTTTTTCCGCCTCAGCTTTCTCTGCCACTGTTTTGCTATCTTTCACATCTTACTTCTTTCTACCTTTTTTCTCCATTTTTTTCCTTTCTTTCTCTTGCTTTAGGTCAATATCTGATAATAAAAAATAACATGTCCCCGTCCCAAAAAATGAACACTGATTCGTCTGAAAGTTAGTCAGTGCACATTTTCAAATGGTAAGTCCAGCCAGGCTGTCAGCTTCTTCTGTGCCTCCAGTACTAACAAATAAAAAACTTCCTAGCTATTGTAACAGAAAGTTGCAATTCTATTAAAGACACGTAGGCGAGGATTACGTGTTTTACTTTCTTCACTTTATTAAACAGCAGCCATTTTAAAGAAATACCCAAAAAACATAATTTCCCTTATCTCTTAGGGAAAAAGTCAACAGATCAACAATATATAATGTCCAATCAGATGAGGCCAAGACCCATTGACAGTCCCCTGCTGATGTTGCCTCTTTATCTTTCTTCCTGTGACTGCAGATGGATATGGACATCTTTAATCTTGCTTCGACCCATCAGACTCTAGAAGAACCATGAGCGGAGACGTATGGAGCTAAAACTAAACTATTTTTCCAGCATTCTTGACAGAAGCCAGATCTGCCAATAATACACTGGAAACAATACATGTATCAATCCAGGCACAAGAGCGTTGCCAACTTGCCCGACAACTCCTTCCAGGAGAGATATTTATTGGATTGCTAAGACAAGAATAGGTTAAGAACTTTGCTGACATCCCACAGAACGGAGTACCTAGGTGCCAGAGGAAGGGAGAGGCGAATGCCACGCTATAAATTACGCATCAAGGGGTGCTCACCCACCGGCTGGCAGGCAATTTGCAAATGCCCCGCCAAAATTGCAGAGCTGAAGGTATTCATGGACCTGTATGCAAGCCCCTCTAATGCCAGGGATACAAGGAAATTCAAGATGTGGACAACCTCTGTCCCCAAGGGCTCCACATTTCTCTGAGGACACCAGCCCAACCGTCGAACTCATGCTGACTTATAACGTTTGATTGTGCTGTCTGCCCATGCCTTAGAGAGTACCCTGTAATCCTCCATGCCATAAGAGACAGCGACCCCTCCAACACTATATGATGAGGATTCCCCTACGGATCTTTGATGAGATCCGAAAAGTGGGGTAGAAGGAATGGAAGATCCCAAGAAAGTTTCAGAAGAAAGGTTCAGAAGAACTGGATACCAGACTTTCAATCTCCAGGTCATGGTCACCAGAGCCATCTCCGCCCCCTGTCATCATACCTGAGTCGAGAGGCGCATTATCATCACAAATGCTGGGAAAGAATAACCTCGCTCCAGCTGCCAGTCCTAGAGGAGAGCACCCATGACCACTGCCTCCGGATCTGGGCGCCAGCGGAAATACCTCAGAAGTTGATAGTCCAGACAGAACGCAAAAAGATCCACCGAGAATGGGCCCCATCGTTCCTTGAAGGCTTGGAACACTGTCGAATGTAGATGTCAGAGGCTCACGTCAGAGTGGTGTCTCAAGTGCCAATCAGCTTTCTGGTTGACCGACCCCAGGAGATGTTCCCCTGACACAGAGATTTGGTTCGCTTGACAATAGTCCCAGAAGTCACTGGCCCGTGCTACAGATTCTTGGAACACTGCCTCTGGATATGGGCTCCAGCTGAAATACTTCAAAAGTTGATGGTCCAGATGGGCGGCATAGGGATCCACTGAGAATGGGCCACATTATTCGGTGAGGGCTTGGAACACTGTCAGATATAGACACCGGAGGCTTACTTCGCAGAGGTGTCTTGAGTGCTAATCGGCTATCTGGTTGACCGCCCCCGGGAGATGTTCCACTGACACCAAGATATGGTCCACTAGAATATAGTCCCAGAACTGATAGGCTCCCAGCTGATTTATGTATCAGACTGAGGAGGATACAACAACGTGCTCGGTCCTTGGTCCAGCATCGGGCCATGAGCTATCCTGCCAGGAGTTCCAGACAATTGATGTCTATGGCTCATTCTTGAGAAGACCATAGTCCTCCTGTGGAGAATTCTCCATATCTGGCCCCCCAGCCCATGCCGCTGGCGTCAGACTCTATGACCAAGTCCGAAAGGGAACCGAAGAACGCCCGGCAGTTCCAGATTTTCATATGAGCATTTCAACATTGGATCTCCTCCCATACAGAGGAACCGTTTGCAAGTATGTGAGACTCCTCCTGGGGTGAAAGGCTTTCAACCACTGTAAGGCCCGATAGTGCAGGGGGCCCGGACAAATTGCTTGGATCGAGGCGGACTGAAGCCCCACCACCCTTGCTATTTGGCGAAGGGAGTTGGAGGATCGGCCCACCACGGTCTGCATATCATGTTTGATCTTGGTCAATTTCTGGGGGAGAAGACTGAGGGAGTCCACCACGAACAGCAGGGACTGAACGGGTATCAGAGCTGAGTTTTGCTGGTTAATAATGAAACCTAGGGATTCCAGTAGAGAGGCAGCCATTTGGAGATAATACGAGAGATTCTGTGGGCACTGCTCCATTAGGAGGATATTGTCTAGGTAACTGATGAGACAAAAGCACCGGGCCCTGAGGAATTCCACCACTGGGTGTATCACTTTGTTGAAGCATTACGGGGCAGAGGACAGACCAAAGAGAAGAGTGGTGAATTTGAACGTATACCCCCTCCGTTGAAATTGGAGGAAGCGTCGATGGGGAGGAAAAATGGTGATGGTTAAGTAAGCGTCCTTGAGATCCAGATGCACCATCCAGTTGTTGGGGAGGAGGTCCCGCAAGAAGTCTATTCTTTCCATCTTGAAGTGGCAGTAAACCAGCCACTCATTGAACTCCTTCAAGTTAATCACCAACCTCTGGCCGCCATCCCTTTTGTCCACTATGAAGAGATTGCTTAAAAAAAAACATTGAGGGGGGCGTGGCCGGCGATCAACCAAGATGGCCGCGTTCTAGTGAGGCTCCGAGGGTGAGACCGTAGCCCAGCATTAATCCGACCAGTCATCCTGCTTCGAAGTAACCCAGACTGTAGGACCCTGTACCGGAGGTGATCTGACACGCATCGGCCCCACTCTGAGCTCGCTACGACACTGGAGCCCGGAGCTGCGTCGTGCGGGAGCTCGCGGCCTACATCTGCGCCAGAAGCACCGGCCTAAATTTGGAGGGACTGCCGGAGGAGCGCCGTTGACTGTCCTCGAGTGAGGACGCGAGACGGAGCTGGGACGTCTGGAGGTGGGTGAGTGGTGTCCCGACTGCCCCCCCACCCCCACCCGGCTTCGCCCCTCCGGCGAGCACACGAGCAGGATCGCTGATCCCCTCCGCCGGAAGGCCGTTGACCCAGAGGCAGAGGGACCGCTATTGACTCCGGGACCTGCCCCGGCCAGACCCGCACCCTCGGCGGCCCGCTGAGGCGCGCAAAAGCGAAGGGACCTCCTACTCCCGCATCGACGGCCGGAGCTCAAGCCTGATTGAGGGCCCTCCCCCCCTGATGAGAAGTGCCTAATCGACCACTGCAGGAGCCTGGGACTGGTGTCCCCGAGGAGCGCTGTGACGACGAGTAAGGAGAGAGGCCTGATTTCCTTGCTTGCCGGCCTGACCCATACGATTGTGCACCCCCTCATCTACTCCAGTGCGATCCGGGGCAGCGCCCCCTCATTGTCCCATAATGAGCGGCAGAGGTAATCGTGGGAACCAGCAGAGCAAATTAGATAAATTTGCCTACGCCAAAGACTTTCCCCCGCTGACGGAGCAAAAACGGACCAGCGCTAAGGGCGCAGAGGGCGGCGCAGTCCCTGCCATAACACTAGAGGACATCATGGCGGCCCTGACTCAGGTACAAACCACGGTTGGTTCAATCTCGACGGATGTCACACTTCTGCGGGCGGACCTACAAAAGATGTCGTCAAGGGTTTCAGCGGTGGAACAGGTCACTACGACCCTCACCTCAGACACGGCGTCGCTGCTAAAAAGGGTGGCGCAATTGGAGGTGGACAACAAATTCCTGGCAGACAAGATGGACGACCAGGAAGGGCGCTCCAGGCGCAATAATATCCGCCTTATTGGTCTGCCAGAATCGGAAGGGGGGCCTGCCATGGACCTATATGTGGAAGACCTCGTGAAGAATGTGCTGCAACCAAAAGGCCTCTCCAAGTTCTTCTCGGTGGAGCGGGCGCACAGGGTCCCGGGGGGGGCGTCCACGCACCGGGGCACGCCCGAGACCTGTTATAGCGCGCATATTCAACTTTAGAATCGCGATGCCATCCTACAAACGGCGAGGATCGCGCCGCCCATACGGATACAGAACTCGGAAGTTTTAATTTTCCCAGACTACACGACGGCGGTGGCGGCGAAACGGAGAAGTTTCATCGAGGTGAAAAAAACATTGAGATCTCGTGAGTTGCCATATTCCATGCTCTTCCCGGCGCGCCTTAGGGTGGTGGCTGATAAAAAAACTTGGTTCTTTGATACGCCAGAGGAGGCACACGACTGGCTCGAGGGATGGAGACCGGCGGAAGGTTCTGGCAGACAGAACAGCAGGCGCAGACGGCAAGGACAGACCGACGAGCCTGAACTGACCGGACAAGAGGAGAAGGCCGAGTCCGACCCGGCTGCAGACTCTGGGGAGTGACTCCTGCTGCCTTAAGGGAGGTACCTCTAATTTTTTGCTGTGAACTATAGCCGGTGAACCGGACTTTGTCTTACTGATGTTCACCTTCCTTACCTTGCTACTGAGACTTTACAAATGAGCTGGGACTCTGGAACGGTTAAGGGCTATTCGGTCCTCCTTGGACTTTCACCACCCCCCCCTATGCTCTTGTAAGCAACGTTGTTTCTTGACTGGGATCGTAAGCACTCTGCTGAGTTGGGGTGGCGGGCAGTTTGGAGTCCGCGAAGCAGGGAGGCAGGGTGGGGGGAGGGAAGGGGGGAATGTTTTATGTTGTTTGTTATGTTCTCTGTTACTGCGATACACCGAACTACACTGAGCGGCAGGAGGTTTGGAACCACAGAAACGATTATTTGTCTAATTGACACACTGATCCAAGACGATGGGGGTTGACACCCGCACAGATCCACGGGGCGGTGGGGCTAGTGTGACACCATCTCTGTCGATACTCTCCTGGAATGTCCGGGGCCTTGGGGACAAAATCAAGCGGGGTCTGGTCCTGAAAATCATTAAGAGGGAAGGGGCTGCAGTGATCCTCCTACAGCAGACGCACCTCAATGGCACGGCCACAAAATCCATGGACAGATGGGGTTTCAAGATGGTGGCCCACTCCGAGTTCACCTCTGGGTCCAGGGGAGTCGGCGTTCTAGTGAAAAAACAATTCCCCCTACTCATACAGTCAACTAGGTCGGATACGGCGGGTAGATTTGCGGCCATACACGCACAATGGGAGGGTAAACCCATTAACATCGTCTCCGTCTACGTTCCACCTGCATTACAGGCGGTAGCCCTAACAGATCTTGGTGCTTTCATACTTGGACTTCCTGAAGCAGAGGCTAGGCATGCGGCGGACCCAAACCCCACTACAGCGCACACTTTACAAATAGCACAACATCATCATAGAACACACCTGACAGAGGAAGTCAAGCTGCAACTGTCTGCCACGCGACATAAAATTTACGAGATGGGCGACAAAGCAGGCAAGTTGCTGGCTTGGCTGGACAGACGTGACAGACGAGACAGGTGGATAGCACAACTGACGATAGAGGGAGGTGACCCCATTAGAGATCCCGGTACAATAGTAAGCGCGCTAGCTCGTCACTACGAAACGGTGTACGCATCGGCGTCCACGATCTCGGAGGACGAGGCATACACCTACATTAAAGATCTCACAATGCCAGCACTGACAGAAGAGGAGACTCAGGCCTTGGACGCAGACTTAACGACCGATGAGATACAACTGGCGATGAAAGCCCTGCAGACGGGTAAGGCACTGGGACCCAATGGAATACCAGTTGACTTATACATGCAACAGGCGGACACGCTTGCACCGCACTTGCTGCGTATGTTAACGGAAAGCTTGGAGGCAGGGGAACTCCCGTTAGATCAACGCACGGCCACAATTGTGGCAATCCTAAAACCAGGGAAACCAGCTGACCACTGTACGTCGTACCGGCCAATTTCTCTCATTAACGCAGAGGCTAAAATACTCGCGAAACTGTTGGCGCAACGCCTCACGTCCCATCTGCCCAAACTCATACATAAAGACCAGTCCGGCTTTATGCCGGGCAGGAACACGGTGCTTAACTTGCGCAGACTTCACGGTGCACTTGCGCGCGCGCAGTATCTATTAGAACCCGCGGTGTTACTATCCCTCGACGCCCATATGGCGTTTGACACGGTCCACTGGCCCTTTTTATTTGCAGTACTACGTCACTTTGGTTTTGGCCCGAAATTCTGCTCCTGGGTCCATCTGCTCTATACAAGACCTATGGCGCATGTAGCCGCTAATGGCCACATCTCGGCAGACTTTGCGTTGTTTAGGGGCACGCACCAGGGCTGCCCACTATCCCCATTACTGTTTGCCATGGTTCTCGAACCTCTGGCCGAATGGATAATGTGGGAGCCCACGATCAGTGGTATCCGCTGGACGGATGACTGGGAAGATAGAATATCCCTCTACGCCGACGATGTTCTGATATATCTCACCTCTCCCAAGCGCTCGATTAACACATTACTAGATGTTTGCACGGCATACGGGCGAGCTTCCGGCTATTCGATCAACTGGTCCATGTCCACCATGTACATACTGCGCGGTCCCGCACCGCGCTTGCCGGACACCTGCCCGCTGCGGATCTCTGATGACGGGTTTAAATACTTAGGGATACACATTACAGCTGACCCTGCTGTTTTCCATACACATAACCTACAGCCCCCTCTTGACCGCCTCAAGCGTGACATCCGACACTGGGAATCACTACCGCTGACACTGCTAGGTAAGGCGGCCATGTTCAAAATGATGGCCCTGCCCCGCTTCCTCTACGTTCTGGAGAACACACCCTACCCTGTCCTTCCCGCGTACTTCAAAACCATCGCAGCGCACGTCTCGGTGCTCTTATGGGGCGCTAAACCTGCTCGTATAGCGCAAGCCAAGCTCGCACGCGGCTGGTACGACGGAGGCATAGCGCTCCCAGACGTCAACCTTTATTACTGGGCGTCGCAGTTGAAGATCGTTAACCAATGGCTTCATCTCCCCCAGTCGGAACCAGCTCTAAAGGCTGACAGGGCACAGTTGGGGTTCTCTGGAATGCTGGCCCCCCTGCACGATAAATCATTAATCACCACAAAGATCGGCCCACTACATCACACACTCACCGTGTGGCATGCGGCGCTGAGCAGGTTGAAATGGCAGGGAGTGCTGACACAACTGACCCCGTTGTGGGACATAAAACAACTGGGACGACTTAGGCGCTCCAAGGGCTTTGACCGCTGGGATGCTAACGGCATCTCGACCATTGGAGATCTATGGCAGAAGGGGCAGGTGCTACCTTTCGGGACGCTGCAACAGCAATATGATCTGGCGCCGACAGAATGCTTCAGGTACGCACAGGTACGACATGCGTTAACAACTGCGTTCAAGTCCGGAACGGATGTCCCAGAGGCGTCCCCCCTCAAAGACAGGCTTCTGACTGACTTTATGCCTTCGAAGGCGACATCTCTAACGTACAGGAAACTTGTAAACAACTTACCTGACCCTCTGGGGGCCTTGCGGGAGAAATGGATACACGACTGTGGTGACATTGATGACTCAGAGTGGCAGGAGGCGACTTCGTCTCCGAAAGAAGTAGGTGTCCCATCACGTCTTCGCCTGGTACAACTGCGTATACTTCACAGATCATACTACACGAGGGATGCACTACACAAGATGAAAAGGATTGCACACCCATACTGCCTGAGGGGATGTGGGGAAATTGGTAGCTTCTACCACACGATATGGGAATGCCCCCGAATTGCACACTACTGGGTTCAAGTGATGCGCACCATGTCTCAATCTGAGGAACTCTCCATACTGCCTGACCCCAAGCGATGCCTTTTAAACATATGGGAACCCAACGACCTCACACGATATGGGCAGAACTGGATGACACTAGGTATGATGGTAGCGAAAAGAAACATAGCGCAGAGGTGGGGTGGGGGGACGTTGCCCTCAATATCGGCTTGGAGGCAAGATATGGACGCTGCGATGATTGCAGAACGGGCAGTGTTTCGAAATAGAGGCTGTCCCAAGAAATGGAATAGGGTCTGGGGGGCGTGGAATAAATACAGGGGAAACATTTGCGACCCACCTTCTGATACGGACAGCTCTAGCTCTGATACGGACTAAAACTTTCAAACTTCAATGTTTGTCAACAACCCAGGCTTTGATTTGTAAAAAAGAATGCTCTTGTTTTAAAGATGTACTCTCGCAGGTTTCTGTTGCCAAACTACGGTGCCTAACTTATTTTGTGTTTATATGTGACATTGTATCGCATTGTTTCAAAATGCCAATAAAAATTATTTCAAAAAAAAAAACCGGTGAGGTGAGCAGAGGTGTGTACTATTTTCCCTTTGCGGAGTAGTTCCGACACTTCTGTATCCACAAGCTTGGCTTGAGCAGTAGAAAAAAACAGATGAATATGGGACCTTCATTGAACCGGTGAGCCATAGAACTCTATGTGGAAGCCCCGGATCATCTGAAGGACCCAAGCGTCAGAAGTAAGTGACTTCCAGTTGTGTGCAAAGTCCTGAACCATGCTCCCCAGTCGTTGGTGTAGAAAAATGTGGACCTCACCTTGATTGCCTCCCTGATTACCACTGCCTCTGTGTCCTCCTTTCACACTCCTTCAATAGGGTTATGTTTTGGTGGGGAAGAAGTTTCAGAACTTGTTAGCATCTTGGTACTGTCCTTTTATGGCGTTTTATCTCCTTACGGATGCTGTGCTCGGCCGGCCGAACACCTCCTGCTTCGGCCAAACCGAAGAAAACCTGGGGCATGCATTTTATCAAGGTCTTGGCTTTATCAAGTGAATTAAAGGTCTGAACGAATTTCCCAAGTTCCCAAACGAACGGGTCACCGAACAGCCCCCTTGCGCAATGTGACCAGCTTTAGAGGTGGCGAGATCCCTCAGTTTTTGGGTTGATCTTGATGAGGAGGGAATGGCGACGTTCCATGGAGATAGCACAGTTCACGTTCCCCAAGGATAAAATAGCTCGTTGGGCCCAGCCAGACAATACTCGGGGGAAATCGGAGACCCAGATGCCTTTCTTCTGCCATATCCAGAATACGGGTCAAAGGGCCAGAAAGATCCAGTAGTTTATCCTGGCAAGGACCTTCTTGGGATCGTGCATGTATTTGCCCAGGAACGTGACCATACAATCATCTATGTCGGGGTGCATGCCACCTTGTCCCTTAGGGAAGGGTATCGGCACTCTGCCCGCAGGCAGTTGCGGATTTCCTTGTCTAGCGGCTTGCATGCGGCTTGTGAAGCTGCCTCGTGACAAAGGTCGTAACTTTGTCTGTTGGGATCCATTCCAAAGAACGGGGGTGTATCTGGGTTTCTGGGTCCTGCATTGTATCTGGGTTTCTGGGTCCTGCATATCGGAAAGGCCTCCTCCACTGGCGCATCTGCGACGTGATGGGGTGATGGGTGACCCCATCTCGGGCTGTTCATAGGCGACTGAGAACGAGTGCGCCCCTTGTGGGGGGCGAGAGTGGGCATGGGGTGAAAGGAATCCCTGATGTATCAAGCCCGAAGGTCTGGGTTCCGGTGGGTCCAGGGGCATGGACTGGGCACGGTCCATAAAGGCCCATTTCAATCTACTAAGTGCGTCAAGATCAACGCCTGCACATAGTCCCTTTTGCGCTTGGGGAGCAGTGCTGGTGGGCGTGGGCCCTCCTAGAGGTGCAGAGATTAGAAGCTTCAAGATGTCTTCCCTCCCAGGGAGGGGTTTAAAACTGCATTCTGTGAATTGCAGCAATTTCATCTCCAGCACGCCACCGCCTGCAAGAGCACTTTGGAAATGGAGGCAACCATCACCTGTCACTAGGGAGGTATGTGACACTGTCTTCCTCCTGATGGATTTCGTCAGTGTCACTCATTATGACTTAACACACAGGGCAGGCACAGTAGCTCAGGAATATAAAGCTGGGATCTCCAACAATTTAGCCAGGGTTTGTTAAGCAGGTAGGGGCTTCCCAACCAAGTACTCCAGCCCAGAGGATCACTAACAGAGGGGAGAACCCAGCAGGACACCACACGCATGGGAGAGGTGTGGCGCCGCGGCCAGGGCGACTGACGCTGGAATCTGGGGATCAGGGTTCGATCCCTGGCTCCGGCGGCAGGTTAGCCCAGCACCATGTGACTCTGGGCAATAGCTCGCTTAATCTTCCCGACGGCCCCCAGCGCCTAGAGACCCTAACGGGTGATTGTGCGCTATACAAATGTGGATTATTATTATTATTATTAATCACTCGCTGGACACTGGGCACGCCTGGGCGGGAATCCGCTCATATCTGGATGGCAAATTGAGCTAAGCGCCTCAAAGTAAAGACCCCCGTGGGGTTGTTATTCCCCAGGTGTAGGGGAACCATGCACTAGCTTAGGATTCTGACGGGTGTGCTGCACAGACGAATGAGAACTGCACACCAGTCCGAATCAGCGAGTTGCACCATACACGCGAACTACGGCTCCTTCTAGGGGCCGGAGGGCCGCACCCGCAATGGCTCCAGGTGCAGAAGGGCCGAGAGTAATAGTATGACAGCCGCAGCGGTGCGACTAGCGTTCCCGCTGCTGCGCAACAACAGTATTCAATACAGAGGTAATAATACCAAGAGCATTGTAATAAACCTGAATAAGGAGAAAGAAGGCCCGGAGGCCAGAGACTTTTAACTCGGCTGCTGGAGCAGTGAAGGAAGAGGCAACATGAACAAGGGGCCCTGGCCTCGTCTGATTGGACAGTTCA
This sequence comes from Lissotriton helveticus, assembly GCF_964261635.1. NCBI lineage: Eukaryota > Metazoa > Chordata > Amphibia > Caudata > Salamandridae > Lissotriton > Lissotriton helveticus. The sequence goes on from NC_136067.1 coordinate 830,039,528, forward strand.
TATTGTTGATCTGTTGACTTTTTCCTTAAGGGTTATAGGAAATGAATTTTTTTGTATGTTTCTTCAAAATGGCTGCTGTTTAATAAAGTGAAGAAAGTAAAGCGCGTAATCTGTTATGATTAAAGGCCATTATCGCACCAAAAGCATGATCGAAGTCACAGAGATGTTAAAAAAAACATTTTACATTTACTTGATGACTTTCTTGAGACAAATTGTCATACTGTGCGAAGCTTTTTGAAGGCCATCAACGTTCTATGAAGTTTCTGTTTTTCACAATTGATCAACGTTCTGTGAAGTTTCTGTTATGCAATATGCAAAAATCCTCAATTCAAGTTCCCCTTCAGCTGAGCGCAAATTTTCTGCACATTTGGGAGCTATTTTATTTACCGAATTTCCAGATAATTCTCACTGTAATAAATCCGGTCATGATGTAAAATGCATGCAGACCTTTTCTCTGAAAGCCTACCGTATACAGTTTTTCTATAAGTATGGCAAATTTACGCAAGAAAATTTGTTTGCAAACTTCCTTTTCGTGACATAAATTCACGATTTGTATGCAAATCTTGAAAATCTTAAAGGTTAGCAATTTCATGAATCTTGCAAAGTTTTTTTATAGAATTTCACAAAGGTTGTGAGATTAAGATCACACAACTTTCATCCATACTCTCATATTTCTAATCCTAAAAGACAATTCAGGCATTGGAATCCTCTCTAGTTCTACGAAAATAAAGCACATCTCTTTGATTGCGCGTTGTGGAGCATTAAGTCCTCTATTCCACCAACATGTAGTCTGTGTGTGGTCCACCATACACATTTGTGCATCTGAGATGCTCACAATATTGAGTAATGTCCAGACTGCTTATATATTGAAGACTCCAGTGCATAATTTGTAAAAGAATAAGTGCTGGGGCACAACATTTTGCTCAGAAGCACTCAGCTGGAGATACTGAATGTGCGCTTGCCAGATAACAAGGCTGAGTACTCTTGAGTCCACCCCATGTCTCTTTAATCCACCACCAGACACTCCTGCCACTTTAACTCACTCTTGCAGGTTTCTGCTTTCTTCCTTTCTCACTGTTTTCTGTCTTTCTCTTCCTCTTGCTTCCCTTCTTGTATGCTCTTCCCTCTCTTGCTCTGGGTCAAAGTTTGATGAGATAAAATAAGTGCCACCAGCTCAAATTAAACACTGGAATACTCAGTGAGGCAGACAAGATTACAAAAAAATGGTGACCACCTGTTTGATTGCCAATTACTGAGCGGCTCCTCACCAGGTCTAGGAAGTATGATCCCTTTTCATTTTAAGGGGGAACAATCAGAGAATACAGTCACAGTACATCTCAAAAACCAAGCTGACATCAACAGGGGAAAATTTTTAGAATACTTACTGTTGGTGATTGTTAGAGATGTAGGACGTGGTAAAGAGAACAATTTGTTTTGTACAATGGATGGCTCATTTGATTGTTTTTGCCAGGTCACGCAACTCTATATTATCCTTGATGTAATTGATAGTTCCTTCATATACAGTTCAGTAGTTTAAGGTATATGTTAGTATCTGTATTAAATAATTAAATAAAGTTCTGAACAAACGCAGACCTGCTTTAAGTTGTCCACACTCCCTGTTTATTTCTGATTACAAGGAAGAATACACAAATATTTTCTGCTGTAGTTACCAATCTTCATCTCTTTAAACCGCTTGAATTTACTGGATACAGTAAGGTAGGAAAAATACTCCGCAGTTATGGAAAATGTCGGCAGGTGGATCCATAATTTTTTTAACTTTAGGGCAGAAATAGTTTGCATAGGATATTGCTGAAGAAGAGAGAGAAGAGCCTGTTATGATTTCCAACTAGTGGCGGACGTAGGACATCCCTGCACTTCCACACTGCTGCAGTGCCTTCTAATGGTATATCCTGCTCCTTATGAGTGCAAAATGAAATAATTATACAGACAACAGATGCCACTCCCACTGGGAGTGTATGAGTTAAATGAGGGAAGCGTACAAGAAGATATTGATCATTCTGATGGATACTTCTAACCACAGTTTCCTCATCTATAAAATATCCCCAGGTGCCAGACTGGATTCAGAAGATTTAAACACCATTGCTCCTGCATGCCAGTATGTGTCATCATGTGGGTCTGCACCAACTTAGTTTCACCTCTAAAGTGATAAACAGAGCTGCACGTAAGTGCACCCCTGCATGCTAATGGCAGTTGCTTTCTTTCCATGCCTCCATAGGTGGATAAGTAACTCGCTCCCAACGTTCTCCTCTTCAGTTGTTTTTTTATTCAAAGTTATTTATTTATTTCAGTGTGCAAGGAAACTATGCCCCCTCCTAAATCTACAGGGTTTAAGCCTTGTAGGGTCTGTTGCAAACAGATGTCTTTGACACCCCCCACAAGGTCTGGTCTGCCTTTGATATTTGGAGTAGTGCACAACTTGAGCCCTGCAAGGATTACACCCTTATGAACTCAAAGGTGATCCAGGAATGCGAAAGAAAGCTGTACACTGCCAAATGCCAAAAGAAGTGTTGATAGTCCAGCACCATTCAAAGTTGAGCGTGCAAACTGATTACCGATCTCAAGAACGTTTCAACAACAGGTAGTCATCGAGGTCCAAGTCTTCTGGTAAGTGGAAATCGAACCAGAAGCACGAGAAGACCTAGTGGGATTCATCCCAGTCCCACCACTTCCTGCCTGAAAAGTTGGAGGGACTTCAGGGTGCCTTGCAGCATCGCTCTCAGTCACCTCTCCAAAGAGCCAGTATTGCGACTGATTCTGATGCACCCTGAGTTTCCAGGTCCCCCAGCGACATTGCACAGTTTGAGTCCTTCAGAGAGGCCATATTGCGAATGTTCAACACACTTCCGACTCCCTCAGGCACTCTTTTGGGCCCCATGGAATATTCGGGGCCTCCAGTTGGTTATTGCCGGAAGGTTCACCCGAGGCGACATCTGTGCATCCAGAACCCAATTCAGGTTCCACTCCGATGCAGCGGCCGAATTCCATTCTGGCACCAAAATCCATGCCAGCCCCTGCAACATTGACATAGCCTCTTGGGTCACCAGAAGGCAATTACGTTCCTATAATCGCCTCTAACCTGAATCCAACTCGGCTCGAACAAAATCATGTCTCAATGTCATACCGATGCACCTGTCCCCAGTTCATTGTAACTTAGAACCATGGTTTTGTCTCCAAGACTCTCTCCAGCCCTCTACCAACTTTTTGATTCAGACTCTGATCAGAGCCAAACAGCTTTTGGGGATGACCAGGGTGATGACAATGGTGATGAAGAGGAGTTTTTTCCCCCAGTGTTATGGTCATGACAAAACATGTCTGAATTTGCACATTGCCAGTATGTTAGATACTTATTTTGGGTTTCCTTCTCCTCCTAGGCCACCAACAAAAGAGAATGCCTCTTTTGCTGTGAGATGTGCAGCAGAGATTTTGGACTCACAACTACCAAATGTGGAGGTCAAAACTAATGTACTAATAAAGGTTTTGCAACCAGGAAAAGTTTATTTAGAACCATTACTTTCCTTTAAGGAAACCTTGACTGACACTCTTGTGGTCACCTAGTCTAAGCCCTGCTCCTGTCCTCCACTGAACAGGCAGGTTGTCAGATACCATAGGCTGGTACCAGGTTACCCAGATTTTTCGACGCAGCACCATACATCAGAGAGTTTGGTGGTTCAAGCTTCCACTAGTAGGGTGAACCTCAATTCTTTTCCCATGACTCCTTCTGACAGATAGTCAAAACATCTTTACTCTTTCGAATAGCAGATGATTTCCTCAGTGACATAGTACCCTCCAGGGTTTCACCCCTTTTGAGGCTACTCCAGTGTGTTAGCGTACTTCCCATACCAAGGCCCACCACCTCGCAGCAGGCACCCCATTCTTTTAGGGTCAGGGATGGAGATCAAGCAGACAACATCCAGGCCATCAGTAAATGTGAACATTGTAGCCCCCCTGCCTCTCCAGGATCTACCTCTAAGCTGCTTTAGTTTGTCCTTACTGGCATACAACCACCCTTTGGGTGGCCGGATCAGATATTTCCTTTGAGAGTGGCAAAAGATCACATCCGTCAGGCGAGTCATCCAGACAGTTCAACTAGGCTCTACCCTTTTCGACCTGTTGCACCTTAAACCCACTTCATGACATCTCTCAGAGGAGCACTTGTCCATCTTGCTCCAAAAATTGCAGGCTCGCCGGAGCGTGGCCAACTGCCGAAAGAAATGGCCACGCGATAGCTTCGCTCCGCCGCACCACTCCCGTAAATCCATCACATAACGACATGCCCTGAGTAAATTGGGCTGAAAAGACGATTATTTGGCCCCTACAGAACAAAGAACTGACATGCCGAACACCATCGGAATTAAGCAAGTGCAAGCAGTGGTTTTCCCCAGCCCCGAGTCTACGTCGTCAGATACGTCAGGCACGCCTCGCAGGCCTCCAGTCACCTAATGGTGGGGACGTCGCGGCCAAGGTAAGGCTGTTCATTTTGCACCCGCTGCGGGGGCCGCATATTGTACGCAAGCAGCTGTACCTGCCAGGGGAAGTGCACTGCCCCCGCGACTTCCAGCAACCAGTGGGATCTTGAGGCATCCCCAGTGGAGCCCGGTGCGGCCGGCAGCCTTGGTGCTATTTGTGTGTGACAGTGGGAACGTGGCGTATCTGCATGCCGGATTTGCCTACGCAGTGGAGAGGCCGCCTTCGTCAATCGGACACCCCCCGGAGAGTGGAGGTTGTGTGTGCTCTCCCCGGACCCTGACTCCTGCTGTGAGGGGCGTGCAGGGCATTAGTGAGCTTCCCAGTGCATTCTTCATGCCGCAGCTATGAAGGGAGGCGGCACTTCTCCATACATATGTGTGTCTGATTGTTTGATGCCCAGGCTCCCACGGTCACCGGGTGCTTAGAGTGCCTTGAAAGAGCCCCACCGATATCTGGAGCATCAGGAGCAGGACCCGCGTTCTAGCTCCTGTGAGTGGGACCTTCCTCGCTTAATGAACACCAAGGCTACCAGGTGCATTAGGACTGCCGGTGAGTGAAAACCAAAGTGGAAGCTGGTAGCACTGCCATATAACTGTGCCCCTCCCCCTTTCTGGACAGTGTGTTACCTGGAGTGTGCTCCCCATTGGCATAGGCCTGCTTGGTGAAACTCGACAGGCCAGACGGGGCACCAGCCCTTGAGTAGGTGGCGGTGAGTAACCAAAGTAGCCCCAATCACTCCATTGGCAGCATCTAGCATGGTGAGCACATCATGGCAGGCGGCCAAAGTGGCCGTAGCGCGCTTCAAGCTAAACTGGACAAGTATGCATGGCAGAAGGGCCAGGAGGAGGCCCAGGCTAACCCGAAATCCACCGTGGATCCACCAGACCCTACATTGCAGGATATCTTAGTGGCCATAACCACTGTGCGCACATCCCAGGAAACCAGGATTGAAACTGTCGCCTCCGAGATCTCCTTCATCAGGGCTGACATGCGGAACATGAACGATCGTATTAAGGAGGTGGAATCCACAACTAAGGTCTTAACAACTGATACAGCCCTCCTTAAACGTCAAGTCGCAGCTCTCCAAGTCGGCTAAGATCTGCTCGAACGTCAACTCGACGATTACGAAGGTAGGATGCAACGCAATAATATCCTCATTCTAGGAGTGCCGGAGCGAGCGGAGGGGCAGGCGGCAGATCTATTTGTGGAAGAGCTGATGCTACAATATCTTCAACCTAAGGGACTGTCAAAACATTTCTCTACTAGCGCATATGGTGCCGGGCGGAAGATCTAAACCTGGCGCTCCGCCTAGGCCTATTTTAGCAAGGGTGTTTCATTTCCGAGACAGGGACATAATACTACATACAGCGAGAGTGGCCGTGCCTGTCTCCCTTGAGAACAGTAAAGTTACCTTTTTCCCAGATTTTATGCTGAGGGTTCAGAAGCAACGCTGTAGCTTCCTGGAGGTGAAACGCACCCTACGAGACAGAGAAATCAAGTACGCCATGTTGGTCCCGGCAAAATTACGTGTTGAGTCCGAAGGGAAAACATATTTTTTCTCCAACCCGAAGACACCTGGGATTGGCTCGATGGGTGGTGCACAGTCGGCAAGCGGAACCACAAAGAGAACCGGGGCACAGGGAACGGAGACAGGGCGGGCTGCCATTCATGTCCTCCTCCAGCTGACGACGCAACAACGGAGGACTACCGGAACAGCGACAGGCAGACTGAAACGTGTGACGGCGGTCCCTGTTCGACAAGGCCAAAATTTCCATAGCCCAAGCCGATGCAAGTCCTGTGACACTGAACTGCTTTGCAACAGAACTCCGAATGGCGCTTGGTGTTGGAGCTGGGAGCTCCAAGGACAAAACAGTACTTTCATATGGGGTATCGTTCTTTATTTGTTATTTGTAACATGTTGTCGTATTAGCCTGATGGACAAGAGATCACTAGAACAAAACATCAAAGTAGTATAACAATGTGCATCAGGGAGTGGGGTCGGATCACGTTCCCTACTATCTTAAGGGAGGGTGATAGGCATTCTTCAAGTTTGGGGTGACGGGAGGTTCAGTGCCCCCCAGGCAGGGAGGGGGCAGTGAGAGGGGCATGTTGGGGGCGGGGGTTGGTTTATTCCGTTCTTGTTGTGGTCAAGTTGTGATGGCAGTGGGAAAGGAGACGTCATGGGTCCACACACAATTAGAGCGGGCATAATTGCCATATTGTAAGATGACATCTGCAAGCATGCTGTGGATGCGAAGCTCCCCTACTCATTTCCATACATCGTGCCTGACCATAATATGAAAAGGACGCTCCGTATCCTTACGTGGAATGTTAATGGGCTAGAGGACACATTAAAGAGAGGGGCGGTGCTCCAGTATCTTAAGAGGCAAGCCCCCGATATCGATCTATTGCAGGAGATGCATTTGATTGGGAACACATATAAGGGACTCGACCGGTGGGGCTACAGATTGGTGGCACATGCGGGCTTTACATCCGGGTCAAGAGGGACTGGCATTCTTATTCGCAAGCAATGCCCATTCATGCTAAACAACACTTGGGTTGACGACTTGGGTAGATTCACAGTGATTGCTGGGACATGGGAGGGGAAACCCCTTAATGTGCTCTCGGTCTATATTCCTCTGGCACTAAGAAAACCCACTTTGGCTGCCCTGGGTAAATTCCCGCTTTATCTCCCAGCTGGCACCCTTGTGCTAGGAGGCGATTTTATTTTGACGGTGGATGGTCGGGTTGACCAGAGCCCTCCTCGTCAAGATCCACTCGCTACCTCAGCTCTAATGGATTTTCTCTTGGCCTTCGCTTTGTAGATCTCTGGCGCAATTTTAATCCTCTGGCGCGTAATTTTACTTTCCATTCTGGTGCCCATGGTAGTCAATCTAGAATTGAATATATGTTTAAACATGCCGATGATCTCTCTAAATTTAACGTGGTATCTCTGACCATTCTCCTGTCCAGATCCAGTTGGCTCTGCCTCAGGAAAATCGCCATACCGCTCTGTCCATTAACCCATGGTGTCTGAAGATCCCTTATGTACGGAGCGCAATAGTAAAAGTGGTAACCCAATATTTCACTGAGAACAAAAATACAGTCGAATCCCATCAGGTTTTTTGGGGGGCCTTTTGGGCGGTTATCAAGGGTCAGGCCCTTTCATTAATGGTGGGACATAAAAAGGAATTGAGGGCACCATTGGAGGCTTTGGAACTAGAGATTCACGGACTGGAAGACATAGTGGCGACTATAGATGACGATCGGATCACACATAATCTGAGTGTTAAAAGGCAGGACTACTGACAGCTTGCATCGGAGGCAGCTAGATCAAAACAGAGGGCTACTCTTCATAAAATATATGAACTGGGTGATAACACCAGGAAACTGCTCGCTTGGCTGGAGAAGTGGGAAACTGCACAGCAATGGGTTCCCCTTATCCAGAGGGATACAGGAGAAATGCTGCATGACCCGCAGCAGATTGCTGAAGCTTTTGCTTCTCACTTTGCCTCAATATATTCTTCTACTACACGCACTACCATAATCGACGCCAGGAACCTTCTTGCCACTATCACAGTTACTACCCTCACCTCAGACGATCGCATGTCTACTGAAGTGGAATTAGCGATAGCCATAAGGGGGATGAAATCGGGGAAAGCCATGGGTCCAAATGGGCTCCCAATAGAACTGTTCAAATTAGTGACCTCCAAGATAATGCCCGCTGTCCGAGTCCTGGACCTGGAGAGCGACCAAGCTGGCTCCCTTCCTGTGGATCTCATGTTGGCCTCAGTGGTCGTCATCCACAAACAAGGTAAAGGAACGACGAGATGTGACTCCTACCGCCCTATCTCACTGTTAAAAGCCGAAGCGAACATTTTTCTTGCTAAGATATTAGCCAATCACTTGATCCCCGTCATAGGTAAACTGGTGCACCCAGACCAATCAGGCTTCATGCCTGGCCGCAATACGGCCCTTAATCTTAGGAGACTACATGGGGTGATGGGCGAATTCACACCATCCAGGAAGATGCTCCATTGCTGTCATTAGACCCAAAAATTGCTTTTGACACTATCGAGTGGCTCCACCTGTTTTGTCTCCTTGAGCGTATGGGGTTCGGCCCGCATTTCATTAAATGGGTTAGATTACCAGATACGGCACCGACAGACCAAGTGGTAGTCAATCAGCACTCTTCCCAACAATTCCTCTTGTGGAGAGGGACTAGGCTGGGCTGCCCCCAGTCGCCCCTCATATTTGCCCTGATATTGGAGCCATTAGAGACCTGGGTCAGGGGTGACCCTGTGATCAGGGGGCTGAAATGGACAGATCAGCATGAGGACAGAATCTCTCTCTATGCTGATGACGTTCTTTTATATGTTTCAGCCCCATCTGCCTCAATCCCTAGGATCCTACTTATCTTCGCAATTTTTAGTACCCATTCAGTATACACTATCAATTGGACAAAATCGGTGTTGTATATGCTTCAAGGTCCGTTGCTGCAGATGCCCAAAGACACTAATATCACAGTCGCCACTGAGGGATTTTGTTACCTGGGTATATCTGTAACTCAACACCGGCCTTATTCTATGACATAAATCTCAATGCTCCGCTGACTAGGCTCCACAGTCATGTGCTCCACTGGTGGTCGCTGCACCTCACTCTTCTGGGCAGAGCAGCGCTGTTTAAAATGCTGCCACTGCCTCGATTTCTAAAGTCCCAGATGCCTACTTTGTTAGTGTAGAAAGCGAGGTCAGGACTCTCTTATGGGACGGGAAAAACCCACGCATCGCAACACACAAATTGACCAAGGGGAGGTATGACGGGGGAATCGCACTGCCCGGCCTTAAACGATATTACTGGGCCTCCCAACTCGCTATGATTAACCAATGGGTCTTTGCCTCACCGTACGAACCGGCATACCGCACGGACAAATGGATAATGACCCCAGGGGTGGGGGAGGGGAGGTTGGTACCAATGCGCATTGTATTCCAATCCCAAGCCCCAATGCCTCACTGGTCCTATGGCCCAAACAGTTGCAATCTGGCATTGCGGGACTAAAACACTGGGGTGGCACAAAAAAATAACACTCATTACTCCCCTGTGGGAGTCCGCCTAATTAGGAACAATGAGCAGATGCCCAGGCTTCGGCAAATGGGGCTTAATAAATTATCCCGTTTGCGGACCTACAAGCGAGTACCAGATCAGGGTCAGAGACGCTGCGCTATTTACAGATTCACCACGCCATAACTACTGTTGTGGTGAGGCTTTACCTGAGGCCTCCACACTTGAGGATCGACTGTTAACAGACCCCATGTCCCACAAAGCAATATCACTCACATATCACAAATTAATGAACAATAGACCAGACCCATTAGTACGCCTCCGACAGCTATGGGAATCAGATCTCGGGTATCTAGAGGACGACGACTGGCAAGAAGCTCTCTCCTCCCCCAAAGTAGTTGCTATCCCAATGCGGCTACAGCTAGTTCAGCTCAAGATTTTGCATAGAACCTATCTAGCTGCACACACACTTGTAAAAATGGGGAGTAGATCAGATCCAGGATGCCTTAGGAAGTGCGCTGTGGAGGGTAAATATTTTCACACACTCTAGGACTGCCCAAATATTCAGCCATATTGGGGGAGGATTATCTCCACACGTACGAGGGTAAGTGGGAAAACTGTTCCCTACTCCCCGCGACTTTGTTTATTAAATGCATGGGAGGCAACAGACCTGACTCAAAAGGGGCGCACATGGGTATCACTGGGTTTCGCCCTTGCTAAACAGAACATTGCCCAGGTATGAGGGACCAGGGATCTGCCTACACATCAGAAATGGGCCAACAACATGGACAGTGCAATGATTGCAGAAAAACATGTATTCAAACACAGGGGCTGTCCCAAGAAATGGGATCACAAATGGGCCAAATGGAATGTGCAGCGTGGTGAAATATGTCTATCTCCTTCAGTAGAACTGCGTAGAGCTGATGTGAAACATTGATCTTACTCCAATTTAGGGCTGTACAAAGCATATGTTTAACTTGTAAAGAATGGTCCTTCCTCTCTTTCACACTGTATTATATTACAATGTGGCCTCATGGCCATCCACTGTACTATCACAACTGTTTAATAAAAAGACAATAAAAATAAAATAAAAGAAATGCAGGCTCTTTTGGCCAATGGATACCTAGAGTAGGTCCTGCCCCCATAAATAGGGACTATCTTTTACTCCTGTTATTTCTTTGTGCTGAAGAAAGACAGAGGCCTTTGTCCTATTTTACATCTTTATCCCTGAATTCCTTCTTGTGGAAGGACAAATTCAAGATGTTCACGCTGGCGCAGGTTAAGTCTGCCTTGGATCTGGGTGACTGGATGGTGGCTTTGGACCGGTAGGACACTCAACTTCATGTACCCATCCTGAAGTCTCACAGACGCTACTTGCAGATCAAGGTGCACCACTAGCAGTTTCAGTTTGCTGTCCTCCCCTTTTGACTTCACCAGTGTCTTCAGGTGTTTACAAAAGTGATGGTGAGGGTTGTGGCCCACCTTCAGAGGTTGGGGATCCCAATTTTGCCTTACCTCAACTACTGGTTATTGAAGACTGGCTTGCTGCAGTCAGTCATAGACCACCTCAAGATGACTGTAAACCTTCTGACATCATTGGAGGTTCATAATCAACTTGCCAAATCATACCTCACTCCTTCACCGAGAATCTCTTTCATTGAATTTATTATGGCTATTGTTCAGTTTCTTAACCTTTCCTGCACCGCAACGAATCCAAGAGATTTGGTCTCTTGTCCTAATGTTTCAGCCCCAGTCCTGTGTCTTGGCGAGAGTGGTTGTGAGGGGTTTTGCCCTCTTGGCATCCACATCCCGATTGTCAACTATGCTAGGTGGCACATGTGAATTCTACATTGGAACCTAAATTCCCAGTAGGCCCAGCACCTGGAGAATATACGGGATTCCATCCAGGTTTTAGAGGAGACTGCTAATGATCTGCAGTGGTGGCTTAACTGTAGTTGGATCGGCAGCAGACCCCTCTCCCAATCCCACCTGGTAGCAGGTGCGTTGCTGCTGGGATGGGAAAGTCATCAAGGAGAGATGGAAATCGGAGGACTCTGGTGGAGACCTGCCTCAACATTATGGATGTGTGGGTCATTTGACTGCGCCTGTAGGCTTTTCTCCATCCATCATAAGGAGGCTGGTTCAGGTGCTCACGAACACCTATAATAACAACACAGTGGATACGGGCCCTAGGGAATATTTAAAGACCAGGCATAGACACAATCCCTAATATTATTGTATCACATCAAGAATGTCTATGGGTCTGATCAAAGAAAACCTTATGCCTTGTACGATGCAATGTGAACAACAGAACAGGATAAAGAAAAGAGAGTGTAACTTATCCTGAAGTAATCCTAAAAGATGAGGATACCCATCAGTCACCACACGATACTGCCCTTCATCATTTGGGACACCTTACGGACCTTACCATCTGTGAGAAATAAGTGATGAATGAGGACTAGGTAGAATATCCTCCATCCACATATGACTTACTGTGCGGTCCTTATGATGTTAACTTAGCGTCTAAATTAGTGGGTGACACAATTGCAGTGCATGTGAGTGTGAAAGAAAGTGAGCTAAAATTGGGTGAATGAGTAACACATTTTATATTATTTTACTCAATCCTCCAATATTAAAAACCAGAGCAACAAGGAGCAGTTCTAAACAAATATCCGCCCAGATAGTATATAGGTCGACATGTTTCAGCTATATAGTGGGCCTAATAGTCCTTGCCTTCCTCAGGACCTTAGTAAATCTGTGCTACTGCAATGTGCAAATAGTGAGTAAATAAAGAAAAAAAAGGAACATTGTCACCTGGAATCCGTCGGTACTTCTCGCCAGCATCCGAGCCAGTCGACTCGGATGCCGGCAAGAAGTACCGACGGACAGAGCGGTGCTTCCTCTCCCTGAGCCACAGCCAGGTGAGGTGAGGCTCATTTCTCCTGCATAATAGTGACAAATCAGTACATATGCAGGAAAGAAACAATAGACACCTAGGATTCCAGGTGACCATGTTCCTTTTTTCTTTATTTACTGACTATTTGCACATTGCAGTAGCACAGATTTACTAAGGTCCTGAGGAAGGCAAGGACTATTAGGTCCACTATATTGCTGAAACATGTCGACCTATATACTATCTGGGCAAATATTTGTTTAGAACTGCCCCTTGTTGTTTTGGTTTTTAATATTGGAGGGTACTCATTCACCCAATTTTAACTCACTTTCTTCCACGCTCACATGCACTGCAATTCTGTCACCCACTAATTTAGACGATAAGTTAACATCATAAGGACCGCACAGTGAGTCATATGTGGATAGAGGATATTCTACCTAGTCCTCATTCATCACTTATTTCTCACAAATGGTAAGGTCCGTAAGGTGTCCCAAATGATGAAGTATTATCTTTTAGGATTACTTCAGGATAAGTTACACTCTTTTCTTTATCCTGTTCTGTTGTTCACATTGCATCGTACAAGGCATAAGGCTCACGAACACCACCACTGCCATGTGGTACTGCAAAAAGCAGTGGAAGGTATGGTTCTAGGTTCTGTGCCAGGAGACACCTCATCTCTGGAGCCGGCTGGAGCGCCAGTGTATTTCCCTGCTCATGAACTACCTTATGGAACAACAGGGCGGAGCAGCTGTCAGCGCCTAGTGGATCACGGGTGGCGGTTGTATCCTAAGTTGGCGCTGGACATTGTCCAGAAATTGTGAGAACTCTGGCTATATCTTTTCACCACCAATGAGAATGCGCAATGTCAAAACCTTTTTTTGTGTAAAATATATTTATTGATTTTGTCATCAAAATAATTACATAACAGTAAGCTTGCACATATACCAAACCTTGAACCCCGTCACCTACCGTCCCGTTCAAGCACATTGTTTCTATTGCACTCCCTTGAAGTGGGTTCCCTCGCCAATCCTGCTATATCATCCTCCAGCAAGCCATTGTAGGCATGCCACCGCCTTCACATTCGGAGGGACAGCCTCTGCTTTCATACGCCACCCATTTCTCTTTCTATATACCTGGTCATCCCTCCTCTCCATTCCCCTCTTGTGTGGGTCTGGCCCTGGCCCCACATTCTGGCTAGGTCTCTCTTGGCAACCACAAACCCCAATCGTGTCCGGAGTTTCCCGAGTACATCTGGGGTGTGATTCAGGATGACTCAATAGAGCTGGGATACCACCTTCTCCTTGATTTCCTCTCCCAGTACTCCAGGGGGTTGTTCTCTAGTATCCCTTTTGTTCTCAAGTCATGGGGGAGCTGCAGGTAGCGATAATGCTGCATGAGGGCCAGGTTGTAGTCCTGACCTAATGTCTCTATTTTCTCCCAGCGGTGTGAACTCGTGAGCCTCCACATGGAAAGGACTTGCCTCTCCATAAGAGAGTGGCCAGCATGCGTTTTCCCCTCCAGCCCAAGTTCTGCACTGTCTCATCCCATGCCCCTGGTGTTGGCCGAGTGGGTCCAGAGAGAGCTCATCAGGTCCCCCTCTCCTAGACGTAGTGGAGGTGGGTTTTGGTGTCCATGACCGCCCTCTCAACCTGATAAGTCGCCTAATCTTGCAGACAGTGCCCCCATGCATTAATGACCTTTAATAGTGCTGCCCTGTGATATGCTCTCATATCTGAGAGCGGCAATCCACCATTGTAGGCTGAGCGGTACAGAGTCCATAGCGCCACACTGGGGGTACCCCCATTCCAGAAGATGGTCTGAAGTGTGTGATCAAGATGGAAGAAATAGCATTCTGGGACACAGATGGGTATGTTCTGCAGCATATAAGGAGTTTGGGCACGGTAATCATCTTATACAAAGCAGCATGGCCCATAAGAGTCAAGGGAAGTGCTCACCACCTCTCCACATCCGCCTGGAAGCCTTAAATCACACGACCCAGGTTAAGATCCAAGAGCCACTCCTTTTCCAGAGTGACATCCATACCCAAGTACCTAAAGCTCGCCCTAGTCTGCTTAGAGGCACCCGATGGGGGCCGTTGACACTCCCATTCTCCCAGATGAAGCAGCAACAAATCTTCCCAATTAATGCTGGACTCCGAATAAGATGCAAAGACTTGGAACACCAACAACAGTGCTGGGAGCGACCAGCCTGGGTCAGATACGTAGGCCAACATTTCATTCACATAAAGGGGCTCTTTTTCTGGAGCACCCATCACCTGGGGAAATCCTATAATGTCAGCCCTACATCGCACCAAGCATGTCAATGGCTCCAGAAAGAGCTTGAACTGCAAGGGCGACAGTGGACATCCCTCTCTTGTGCTGCACCCAAGGCGGAAGGGCTTCGACGCAACCCCATTCACCCTGACCAATGCTGTGGGTGCCCGATACAAAAGTGCCCCCCAGTGACAAAACCGAGGCCTGAAACCAATGCGCTTCAACACTCTGAGCTAGTACCGCCAATCGATGGTGTTAAACGCCTTCTCCACATCTAAGGATAGTATCGCTGGGGTTCACTGTCTACCTTTAGCTTAACGAACCACAAAAGTAGGTGTCTTAGATTTAGCTGCATGGCTCGTCCTGGCGTAAAACAGGCTGGTGACCACACCCAGGCGTCAGGTGGCCATAATCTTAGCTAAGATCTTGCTCTCTGTGTTTAGAAATAATGTAGGCCGATATGAGGAACAGGCGTCCATCAGCCACCCCTCCTTAGGTATCATTATTATTATTGCGTGGTTGAGGTTCAGCGGCAGAGCACGCTTGTCACATGCCACCTCAAACAACTTGAGGAGATGTGGATTAAAGAGGGAACCACAGTGCTTATAGAATTCCACTGGGAATCCGTTGACATTGCTTGTACCGCCCCTCCAGCCTCTTCCACCATAAGGGCCGCCTCCAGGTCTGTCTTGTCCAGTACCGGAACCAGGGCCTCCCCAAGGAAGGCCTCAATGTCCTCCTCCGACCGAACCCGGTGGGCGGCATATAACGCAATGTAGTAACTTGCGAATGCCCATGCTATCTCCATATCCCTCTGCACTAGGTCTCCCTCCTCCGTCCACTCCTCTGCCACACAGCGCTATGCTTCCTCTCTTCTTCCCAAACAAGCCAGGAGTCGACCCGCCTTGTCTGCCATATCGTACAATTTTCTCCGGACCCCAGGATAGTGTTGAATGTCAAAAGGTTTGCACACAGGAGTTTCTAAAAAGGCTGTCTCTTGGAGATGAATTGTGAATAGAGTGAAGCATGGTGCTCCTGGACACCTCTGCCTGTCCTGCCCCATGTTTTAAAGAGCATCAAGAATAACCCGGCCCAAGCCATCCTAGTGACTCTGGACTAAGCAAGTAGAGTGTGGTAGCCGAAACTTCTGGGCTCGAGCATCTGTCCTCTGATCAGGCTCCTGCTTCAGGAGGATCCCATATCAGTGTGGCATTGCAGTGTGCTGCATCGGAGCATACGCAATCTCTCCCACCATGCGTGAAGTTTGAGCGATGGCAGTTGACTGCATTCGATCTTCCTCCCAGGGTTGTGGATGTCATCTTTGCTACATGGCACCCTCTAAAAAGCGTGTCTATGCCAGACGCTAGGACAAGTTGTAGGTTGGCATGGCACGCCCAATATTGACCTGTTACAGGCCAAGCTGTTGGATGTTTTGTTATTTGTTTTATCCTTGGACCAGCAAGGACGTGCTGTGGCTACCTTTATAGATTATTTGTAAGCCTTATTTGCTTTTTACATTTACCGGACTGACAGTCTTTGCCCCAATCACTTGTTGTGATGAGGTTTCTAGCAGGTTTGGCTTATTTGTTTCCTACCAAACCCGTTATGATGCTACAGTGATTTGATTCTCACTTTTCTCCTGTGCACGCAATTCAAGCTCATGCACAGCTGTCCATTATGTCTCCTGACTCTGACAACTGTGTTTCTAGTTGAGGTGACCTTGGCTCATTGTGTGCACAAACTCCAAGTTTTCTCTGTGCCTCCATCGAATGCCACTTTTTTTCCGGTTAAAGTTCAAGGCGCACTCTCTGCCAAAGGTTGTTACTGCTTTTCACGTTGGACAATCCAAATTTTCCAATATTTTTTGGCACGCCTCACCCCTTGAAAGACGAAAGGCTTAATTGACAAAACCCTAAAGGAGTTTTGAATTCCTACAACGATCCCCCCAAAGACCATTTGGTAGACAGGTTTTGACTTTCTAGATCGATTGCACCAAGAACCATCAGGTTTGTAGGGTTCTCCAGGGCAAACAAAGGCAAAGCAGTGAAGAAAATTACTTTGTCAGGTGGATAGTCCTCTGCATTACAACCTGCTATGCAGTGGTCAAGAAACAGCCTCTGGAGGGGTTGAGAGCCCATTCTACCAGGGCCAAGCTTTTTACCGCTGTTCTGGCATGCAGAATGGCTGACCTTGAAATCTATCTGTGATATGGACATCATTACACACATTCACAAAGCACTACTGCCTTGAAAATCATATCTCATGGGAAGGACACTTCCTTGCTCAGTTCTGCAGGACATCTTGATCTGATGCATTCCACAGACCCACCACCAATTTTTTGGTATCTATTTGAAATGTGAGGAATCTGTGGTTGGAAGTATCCCTCATAAGATCAAACCACTTACCTTTGATAAGGCTCTTTCTGGTGCGCACTCTGTTGAATGGCAGATCCCTCTTTGCTCTCCTGCCACCCTGTTCTGTAGAATAGTCTCTTTTCCACTATAAAAAGGTCCCAATTTCTGACTCTGCACACTGGAATCTCTTATTATTGTTGGACTCTGTGTGGTACAGCATGAAGAGAGTCGGAAAAGAAACCCTTCGCTTATATGCGACCCCAGTCGTCACTTATGGGGCGGAACAAAGTTGGCGCATAGCCAAACAGCGTCCCCTACTGCAATGCATGAGCAATGCTGTTTAAATCTTCCAGACCCAGTCTGGCACCTAAGGATATTTGCAAAGTGAGAAATCGGCGTTCAGTAAGAATATCCACCTGAAAGAGCTTTACCGAAGGTAAGTTATTTATTCACCTCATTAAAGGTAGACAAATGAGTGCATGATTAATTATGCACTGCTTAATGGCAGTTCAGGAGAATGTCCACTTCCATGGAGATGAGATGCCTCTTAGCTTTTTGATACCACTGAGATCCAGGATGGATGTGAAGAGATTAAGAGCCTGAAGTACACAGAGTAGTCAAGATGCCTACACAGTAACTGCTTTTTGATCCACGGCTTGCTTTTTGTTTCAGTAGATGTAGTTCTCCTTTGCAGCGCAACTTCTATTTACAGTAAGATTGGCAGAGTCCTGTCTTTCATGAATGTGATAGAGTACTGTTTGCTAACCCTACTTGGTGGGAAGGTAACGATGGAGGCATGCGAGGGACAGAAGACCAAGTGGTGGCTACTTACTTACTTAGCATATTTACTGCTCCCTAGGGTGCTGCACTTTTCTCCTCATATCAACATCCTCGAGCAAAAAAATACGGAAGGACCTCCTTTCTGCTGAGGTGAACACCAACAACTAATTGAGCTGCTCTCAGTATGATAGCAGTTCCAGGATTGGTGAGAGCGGGCTAACCCATTTTGAGGCTGGGGGCCTGTGACAGCAATCTCTCAGCTCTTTCACAACCATTGGATTGCTGGGGCGCACTGCACATGTCAGGCTGGTCGTAGCAAACCAAGCTTCCAACCTGACATGCGCACTGCAGGGGCAGCTCTAATCCTCAAATCGCAGGATTCAGCCCCGCTCACGGCACTCACCTGGTGCTTCTAAGTAAAATGGCCTTGACTTGCCATTTTACTTATTTATGTGTGCCTGCAGCCGGCGGGGCAACGCTCCTCTGCTCTCGAGGAGGAGCCGCCCCTGAGAAGACCTCTATCTCTGCATTCTAAATTGCAAAATGAAATTTGTTTATTGCTGTCTTTCTCTTTCCCTTAAAGAGACATTGCCTGCAATAAAAAAAAGAATTGGTATGTTGCAAATTACATTTTGGGAGAGCATACGGCTGTCCCCTGATCCACCTTAGTGGCCACAGCCCAGCTTCACAAAGAGGAAGTTATCCCTCACAGACAGCTTTCACTTTGCAAATTGATACCACACTTTTCGGTGTTGGCATCCAATTAATGGTTGTGTTTTCTATTGATTGTTATTTTCAGTGGAGAGGAAATGGGGGCAAACATTTCATGCCTTCTTATATTAAGGATTTGTAATGGGTTATATTTTGTGATCTCAAAGTCTGAGTTTTTAAGAATAGCAGGATTTGGGAATAGCTGGCTTTGGGAATAGCAGGCTTTGGCAATAGCAGGATCTGGGAATAGCTGGCTTCGGAAATAGCTGGCTTTGGGATTAGCTGCCTTTGGGAATTCTGGCTTTTGGCATAGCTGGTTTGTGACAACAAAATCCATTAGTACATCAGGCCATTAATGTTGAAGATCGGAGGTATCCTGTCTTGACCCAGCGAAGGGAAGACTGTGGAACATGAAGGACAGTATGTGAAAAATAACTATAGAAATAAATTGTGCAGATATTTCTATAGAAAGAAATGTATATGTTTGAAATATATGCATCCGCACGTGGCTTGACATAAGTAAACCTGTAAAGGCAGAAGGCCAACAAGTACACATGACCAAATCAGACTAAATGTGAAGAAAAATGATTTTTTACTGAGTGCATCAAATAAGTTAGTGTTTAATGTAGGCAAGCTATCCCTTTAGAATTGTGGACAATCTGCCAACTTTCTTTCCAAATAATATGGCTGAGACATTGATTGATCTTTCTTGGCGATCAAGTGGTTTTCCCTCGAGGGATGTTACTCAGTTAGGTGCTTTAATTTAATGGAAAAAGACCTGTATCAGTAGTAGAATTTAAAATTCATTCGTGGCATTTGATGCCTTTACTGGACATAGATTGTGCTTCATCAGATTATTGTAATGACCACTGTATTGTCACCACTTGTAGTTGCAGTTTCTCGAAGTAGCCCTCCTCAAGTCTCTGATTAAGGGTACAGAAGGTTCTAGATGCTGTGGCCGTGATGTGCTCCTTGCATTGGCTGTGGACTTCTCTGGCTTGTTCACAGTCAGGGCGAAGTCTCTGTAGTGGCCAACATCATCAAGTTCCATTCAGATCCTGATCCGAAAAGTGGTAAACCGGCTGTAGGGACATTGTAGCTCATATATATAATTGTTTTTAAACATGTTTTTATTGGTTTTACAGCAAACTTCAAAGCAGCATTCCGCAAATAGAAAATATCCGGTTACAATTCTTACATGACAGTTCTGACAACACTTTTCCCATATCTCAGTCCCTCCCTTGATAATCAAAAACAATCCCAACAATAGCAGCGACCCACCCACCTTCTCAATCCTCCCCCGAATCCTCATCTGAGCTATCCTGGTTGGAGTCCGGAATGGGTTCGTATATATCCCCTCTATAGGTGTTCCAGGCAGCCCACACTTTGGTCCATTTTCTAGGGCATTTCCTATTGACATATACTGTTCTCTCAGTGATCATTGTTACATCCATATCCCTACACCAGGACTCCAATAGTGGTCGGTCAGTGGCCCCCCACTTCTGCGCTATGTTCCGCTTTGCGACCATGAAGCCCAGCGTCGCCCCCGTCTGTCCCTGCCGTGTCAGATCATTCAGTTCCCACATGTTGAGGAGGCACCTACGTGGCTCAGGCAGCAAAGAGATATGCAAAGTCTAGGATATCGTTCGGAGGACCTTGCGCCAATAATCCGTTATGAAGGGACAGTCCCACACAGTATGGAAAAAGGTACCCTCTTCCCCACACCCTCTGAGGCAGTATGGGTGTTGCGCTCTGCCTATCTTGTGGAGTGTAGACCTGGTGAGGTAAAAACGGTGTAAGATTTTGAGTTGCACTAGCCTGTGTCTAGCCGGAATCCCTACCTCCCTGGGTGAGGCAAGGGCCTGCTGCGATTCCGTCTCATCCATGTCAGCAATATCTGTGGTCCATTTATCCTTTAAAGATATCGTGGGATCTGGTATGTTATTAAGCAATTTACGGTATATGAGTGATGTAGCGCGCTTGGGCATAAAATCTGTGAGCAGCCTGACCTCTAGGGGAGATTCCTCGGGTATGTCTACATCCTGTGGGAGTATTGCAAGGAGAGTGTGGCGAATTTGTAGGTATGGGAATGTTTCGGTATGTGTCAGCTCGTATTGCTGCCGAAGAAGATCGAAGGGAATGACCTTATCCCAGAGGTCGCCTACCGTGGAAGGTCCAATGCTGTCCCAATGTCTGAAGCCCTTGCTATTTCTGAGTGTGCCTAGTTGCTTCGAGTCCCAGAGTGGGGTGAGTTTGGTGATGGTATCTCTCCAACCTAAACGCGACTGTGCCGTGTACCACAACATGACCGTATGCCTTGTCGGACCTTATAGTTTCTGTGCCCGACCCCTATTATACAGAGCCGCTAACATATTATCTGTTCCGAGTTGTGCTCTATCCGCCATATATGCCGGATCCGTGTATGAAAAAGACAAGTGCTGACCTAACAGATAAGTGATCTCCTTCTTTGGAGAGACAAAATAGAGAGAACAATTTCAGAATTTGTCTGGTATTATTTATTTTATACCTTCTTACTTTCTGTTTTGTTTTTTTGATTTAGAAATTCATTTTTTCCGAAAAAGATATACCATACACAATTAACATACATTTAGTCAAAGACACATATACAAAATACATTAGATATAAACAACAGAACATCAATCTTAATGTTTCATATGTACATTTGCACAAATGTTTGTGCAACACCAAAAACATTCAATATTTACACTCTCTTCCTTCAAACAAAGTGAATAAACACTCAATTAAGGAAGAAATCAAATGGAGAAAAACGATAAATGTTCAAAGCAATATAGCAGGGGACTGAAGGACTAAATCCAAATCTCAGTCACAGTCAAGCAAGAAACCACTCATTGCTAGCTGTTTTTAGGTACTTGTCTCCATTATGCCGACGCGTTTCGAACTCGCTTTTGACTTTGCGCGTTCTCGTCAGGGCTTTATGATTTTATCCTGCAGACGGTGTGCAAAATATGAATAAATAGGAAGAGTTACGTTAGTTCCTTTTGTGGTGTTACATAGCCTCATAAATTAATTCAAGATATTGCATTTAATAAGTGGATTTGGTGAACGCATACCTTATAATAATCGTCACCGGTTGATGGGGTTCAAAAGATTAACTGCGGAGGTCCCCGTCGCAATTTCTAGAAAAGGGGAAAACCAATGGAAAGGATTGTGTTTCCTGTCCCAAAGATAAGCCTGATACCTGATGCCAAAAGTAACACCCTAGCTCCTACCTTATTCAAGTGTTATTCGTGTTGTTAATCACTCCAGGGATGACATACGCCGTTTAGTCATGGACGCCCCTCATATCCCACAATCCTACCTAGGGAAAGAGTGCGGGGTAACTATCTTTGACGCTCTCAAGTAATGTCTATTGATGTGACATGCAAAGTTTGGGAAAAGTACCTGCACTTCGTGCTCGCTAGCGTGGATTGTGGGCTGAGGCGGAGAGCGCGTTTGTGAAATAACCAAACCTGGTACAGGAAACTGCCAGTCGATCCAACTAAAGAAATCCAATCTAAAATAGCTGATTTGATTCAAATGGGTTTTGATGGTGGTTATGTGGGACAGAAGGAACGGGAATTTCTTCTTAAAAAATTCCCCCGGATCCCACTGTTATATTTCCTTCCCAAAATACATAAAAACCCTGCCGAGCCCCCTGGACGACCAATCGTCTCAGGGTGTGACTCGTGCTTGGAACCACTATCAAAGTATGTGGACTACTTTTTGAAGCTTTTTGTAATCAAAGTGAAGTCGTACCTCCAAGACACCACCGACTTTTTGATCAAAACAGAGGGTGTGGAATTCAACCCCTCAACAGAGATCATGGTCACAATGGACGTGACTTCACTATACACACAAATTCCCCAAAGTGAAGCATTGGAGGTCATTGAATTGTACCTGGATATGAGGGTGAGACCCCACAGGGTCCCGACGTCATTTATCCTTGAAATGGCAGAACTGACATTGAAGAAAAACTATTTTCGCTTCAATGATGAGTTCTTCGTACAAGTCAAAGGGACAGCCATGGGCTGTCCTTATGCGCCGGAGATGGCCATATTGTTTATGGCAGAGTATGAGAACAAGTTCGTGGAGAACAATAACCCATACAAAAAGCATATAAAACAGTGGCTTAGATATATTGATGACGTGTGGCTCCTGTGGCAGGGGAGCCACACTGAACTGTTAGAATTCCACCACTGGTTAAACAATAAACACCAAGACATCAAGTTCTCAATGGAACATAGTGACTCAAAAATGACATTCTTGGATGTAGAAATGAGCTGTGTGAATGGTTGCCTCAAATCCTCTCTCTTCAGGAAGGAGACAGATAGAAACACCATTCTCTACCATCAGAGTGCACATCCTAGAAACTTGCGGACTAATCTACCGTACGGGCAGCTTCTTCGCATTCGAAGAAATTGTTCAGAAGTAGAAGACTTTGATGTCCATGCCAAAAGGTTTTGCGAAGAAATGATCACTAGGGGATACCCCAAGAAATTGCTGAAACACTCATGTAAAAGGGCACGATATACACCACGTGAGTGCCTACTTGAACGTAAGGTGAAATCGGATCTTGACAAACTAGTTTGTGTCACAACGTTTGGCCCCCACACTCACCAGGTGCGACAAAGTATACTCAGGAACTGGCACCTTTTAGAAGAGCTGGAATGCCCATTTCCACGACCAATTTTTGCTTTTATAGGTCAACAAATTGTGCAGGCAGACGTCATGATAGAAAAACCAAAACATGACCTGCTCTCTATATGGGGCATGAAACAGATAAAAGGTCACCACAGATGTGGTAACTGTGTATCATGCGAGACAACAATTGAGGGCAGCGAATTCACCCACAGAAATATCAGGTGGCGAAATGAAGGTTTCAGCAATTGCAAAACCAAGAATGTGGTTTATGCAATCACTTGTAGCTGCGATAAATTGTACATTGGCAAAACGAACCAGCAAATCAATATCCGCATTACACAACATAGATCGCGTATCAAAAACAAAGTTGTGTCTGCACCAATGGTACAACATTTTATCGAACAGGGTCACTCTGAGATGGACTTCAAATGGACAGTCCTGTATACCATAGGGCACATGAAAAGAGTCCAGAATGTGGATGATGTCTTACTTAAAAAAGAGGCTTATTTGATACTGCGCTTTAACAGTTTACAAACTGGGTTAAACTCCATGTCAGAAATTGCTCGCTTGTAGATACTCCTCAAATAGAAACACGAAAGATAAACTCCCCCATTTCAAGATATTAAACCTGGACTACTAATCCCAGAATCCCCAGCAGCACATGACATCTTGAAATAATCACGCCCACACTAAACATGGCGCACTGATGGAAAGCCACTGCAAGCGATGTCTGCAGACTAAGCAGAGACACCGGGTAGGTCTACATCTCGCCACTCGATCCGCTAGAATAACCGCGGTTGTACCAAACAAGCAGTTTGTAATACACAGCGCTTTCTTTTTGCAGGAATAGATCGCGTCTCTGAAATACCCAGCGGACCCCGCCCTTGACTGCGAGATCTAACGTCGCTGAAGCGGACCGCATACCAAACGCGCTCTCCGCCTCAGCCCACAATCCACGCTAGCGAGCACGAAGTGCAGGTACTTTTCCCAAACTTTGCATGTCACATCAATAGACATTACTTGAGAGCGTCAAAGATAGTTACCCCACACTCTTTCCCTAGGTAGGATCGTGGGATATGAGGGGCGTCCATGACTAAACGGCGTATGTCATCCCTGGAGTGATTAACAACACGAATAACACTTGAATAAGGTAGGAGCTAGGGTGTTACTTTTGGCATCAGGTATCAGGCTTATCTTTGGGACAGGAAACACAAACCTTTCCATTGGTTTTCCCCTTTTCTAGAAATTGCGACGGGGATCTCCGCAGTTAATCTTTTGAACCCCATCAACCGGTGACGATTATTATAAGGTATGCGTTCACCAAATCCACTTATTAAATGCAATATCTTGAATTAATTTATGAGGCTATGTAACACCACAAAAGGAACTAACGTAACTCTTCCTATTTATTCATATTTTGCACACCGTCTGCAGGATAAAATCATAAAGCCCTGACGAGAACGCGCAAAGTCAAAAGCGAGTTCGAAACGCGTCGGCATAATGGAGACAAGTACCTAAAAACAGCTAGCAATGAGTGGTTTCTTGCTTGACTGAGATTTGGATTTAGTCCTTCAGTCCCCTGCTATATTGCTTTGAACATTTATCGTTTTTCTCCATTTGATTTCTTCCTTAATTGAGTGTTTATTCACTTTGTTTGAAGGAAGAGAGTGTAAATATTGAATGTTTTTGGTGTTGCACAAACATTTGTGCAAATGTACATATGAAACATTAAGATTGATGTTCTGTTGTTTATATCTAATGTATTTTGTATATGTGTCTTTGACTAAATGTATGTTAATTGTGTATGGTATATCTTTTTCGGAAAAAATGAATTTCTAAATCAAAAAAACAAAACAGAAAGTAAGAAGGTATAAAATAAATAATACCAGACAAATTCTGAAATTTTTCTCTCTATTTTGTCTCTCCAAAGAAGGAGATCACTTATCTGTTAGGTCAGCACTTGTCTTTTTCATAAAATATTATATATGGTCCAGCTGACCTGACGTCCCAGGACCTATCTCCCCGTGTTACGAGGATCCGTGTATGAGGCGTGAAGGTACTGGTTGATGCTTTTAAGATGAGCTGCCCAGTAATAAAACTGGACATTGGGGAGCGCTATGCCTCCGTCGTACCAGCTGCGATGTAACTTAGCCTGCGCTATGCGAGCTGGCCTGTTACCCCACAGGAGCGTGGATACCAGCGCTGCTATTTGTTGGAAATATTTCAGTGGCACTGGAAAGGGTGTATTCTCCAGCGCATATAAAAAGCGGGGCAGGGCCATTATTTTAAATAATGCTGCTTTCCCAATAATGTCAGGGGCAGGGCTTCCCAATGGGCCACGTCTCTACGCAAGCGCTCTAGAGGGGCGGCCAAATTTTTGACGAAGAAGGCGGCTAGGTTTTTGTGATATTGATGCCCAGGTATTTAAACGAGTCTGAGGATAACGCCAGCAGACAGTCTGGGGGAAGTCGCGGTTCAGGACCCTTAAGAAGGTAGAGAACTGACTTAGACCAATTTATTGTGTAACCGAAGATGAACCCAAAAGTATGACAGATCTCGAATAACACCGGTAGCGAGCCTTCCGGGTCTGTGAGATATATCAGAATATCATCCGCATAGAGGGAGATGCGGTCCTCCCAGTCCACTGTCCATTTAATGCCCCGTAACAAAGGAGTCTTTCTAATTTTGGCCACCAGGGGCTCCAACACCAACGCGAACAGGAGTGGAGACAAAGGGCAACCTTGTCTGGTCCCTCTTGTCAGTGGTATAGTTCCTGACAGGTGCCCATTCACCGCCACGCGCGCCACCGGTGCCGTGTAAAGGAGCCGGATCCAAGCACAAAACTTCGGGCCGAAGCCCAAGTGTGGGAGCGCCGCGAAAAGATAGACCCATTCCACCATATCAAAAGCCATTCTCGCGTCTAGGGACAGGACCGCCGATGGTTCAGTTAATAAGTGTTCCTGTGCTAATGCGCTATGCAGACGCCTGAGATTGAGGGCAGTATTTCTGTTAGGCATGAAGCCGGACTGGTCCGGATGAATTAAATCAGGCAGGTGTGCCTGTAGTCTATTAGCGAGCAGTTTTGCCAAAATGTTTGCTTCTACGTTAAGTAATGATATTGGGCGGTAGGAGAGACAGGCTTCCCGGGCTTTAGAAACACCACGATTGTGGCTGTCCTTTGGTCCTCAGGCAGTATGCCCTGTTCATGACTGTCAATATACATCGCGAGCAGATGTGGGCCCATAGATTCTGTCACAAGTTTGTAGAGTTCCAATGGGATCCCGTTGGGTCCCAGTGCCTTACCGGACTGCAACGACTTAATAGCAGCGGTTATTTCTTCTACGGTCAAGTCAGCCTCCAGCTCTAATGTAGCATCTGGCTCGAGGCCCGGCATTTCTATGGTTCGCAAGAAGCACGCCGCGTCAGTCTCCGAAGCATTTGAGGAGAAAGTGTATACCATCCGAAAATGCTCCGCTAGGGTGTGCGCTATGGCGTCAGGGTCTGATACAACGTGGCCTTCCGTCGTCTGTAGGTGTGCTATCGTTCTGCTACCGCGCTCTCTCCTGTCCAGCCAGGCCAGCAATTTCCCGGCTTTATCGCCCACCTCATATATCCTGTGTCTAGTCGCCTCAACAGCCGTCTTTGTCTCTTGTCTAAGGTGTTCCCTATGCTGCTGTTGCCTTAGGTCGAGGGTGCGTGCGGTCTCGGGCGTGGGATCATTTGTATGTGCAGCATCCGCTGCTTGTAGTTCCCTTTCTAGATTTACTAGGTCTTGGTGCTTAAAGCGTTTGTAACCTGTGATGGAGGCTATAGCCTGACCCCTGAGCACCGTCTTGTAGGCCTCCCATAGGGTGGTCGGGGAGCTAACTGAGGCTACGTTCTCAGCAAATAAATATTTTGTGGTCTTACAAAGTTCTTTCCGCACCTGCGGGATCTGCAAATAACCTGGGTAAATAGGGTACATGCGCTTGCGGGAAGTGTGATGTGAAGTGTAAACTAACACCACTGGTGAATGGTCAGACACACCCCTGGGCCCAATAGTGACATCCTGTATATGTGGCATGCTAGATTGCAAGGCCAGGAAATAATATATCCTTGATAAACTGTTGTGTACCGTAGAATGGAAAGTATATTGCCTCGCTACTGGGTGCTTGTATCTCCATGAATCTATCAGGCCCAGCGCTTCTGTAAAACTCTGGAGGCGGGAAACCCCCGGTGTCAATGATCTCACAGGGTGTCGGTCCATGCTGGTATCTGCCGTTGCGTTAAAGTCTCCCCCAATTAGGAGGTCTCCCTCCGGGAGAGATAATAGAAACTCACTGAGGGCCGGGAGCGCCACAGTGTGGAGTGCAGGGGGAATATAGACCGACACCACATTTATGAGTCTGCCCTCCCATTGTCCATGTAGTGCTGCGAACCTCCCTTGATCGTCGTGTTGCGTGTGTAAAACCATAAATTGGGAGTTTTTTCACAGTCGGATACCTGTGCCCCGTGACCCAGTTGAGAACTCGGAGTGCACCACCATTTTGAACCCCCATCTATCCATCGCCTTGCATGCCGAACCGGTGAAGTGTGTCTCCTGCAGAAGCGCTAAAGTGGGAGCCTGACGCTCCAGGGATCGCAATACTAACCTCGCTTAATTTTGTCACATAATCCGTGTACATTCCATGTCAACAATGTATGCGGAACCACTGGTACCCTCGGGGTCTCTGCATCGGTGCTAGTGTGAGGTGTGCCTGTCTCCATTGGGGTCGCGGGATGCACTGGGGAATAGTGACCTCACCATGTCAGGTAGGGACCAATTGTGTTGCAGATGCCAAGCTGCCGTGTCATTTCCAATAACAATCAAAGCAAGGAAACAAAAAACAAGAGCTATCCAAACCCCGGATCCCCCCACCTCCCTGCCTCCCTGCCTGACGGACTTCCAACTGCCTGCCACCCCAACTCAGCAGAGTGCTCCATCCCAACCCAAAACATTGTACTTGCATGTAAGGGGTAAGAAGTCCAGGGGAGGGGAACCCTCCCTTTTCCGGCAGGGCCCGCCTCAGCTCAGTGTCCAGAGACGGCATAGATAAAGTTTCAGTGACAATTTAGAAGTCTTTGTTACAGGGCTTCGCCCACTGGACCGGTTCATCCATTGCCTAGGTCGTCCGCATCCACCCTCTGCGATAGGCCATCTGCTAGTTGAAAGAGTTCTTGACTGTATGCCTCGTCGTCCTCGGTCCGACGGCGTTGCTCTTTGTTTCCGCGACTGGTCCCGTTCGCCAACCGCCATCCCTCAAGCCAATCATATGTTTCTTCAGGTGTCTCAAAAAACCATGTTTTCCCCTCAGCCACGACCCACAGTTTAGCTGGAAATAGCATTAAATAGGGCACCTCTCGGGCTCTTAATTCCTTCTTCACCTCTATGAAGCTACGGCGGCGCTTCGAGACCGCTGCTGTATAGTCTGGGAAGAAGGAGATCGTGGAGTTGAGTACACGAATTTGCGGGGAGATGCGCGCCGTTTGGAGGATCACATTCCTATCACGGAAATTGAACAGGCGCGCGAGCACCGGTCTGGGGGGCGCCCCCGGCTTAGCCCTGCCGCCCGGCACCCTATGCGCCCGCTCCACTGAGAAGAAAGTGGACAGTCCCTTTGGCTGCAGCCTCGTTTTTATCAGTTCTTCCACGTACAAGTCCATTGCTTGCGCGCGCTCACTTTCCGGAATGCCCAGGATGCGTACGTTATTTCGGCGTGAGCGCCCTTCCTGGTCATCCAGTTTGTCGAACAACACTTTGTTTTCTGCCTCAAGGCGCGACACAGTTTTTTGTAGGGCTGCTGTGTCCGTGGTTAGAGTCTTCGTCGTCTTTTCCACCTCTGTGACTGGTAGTAAGTTTCTGAAAGTCTGCCCTAAGAAAAGACACACCGGTCGATATAGAACCCACCGTGGTTTGAACCTTGTTCAGCGCCGCCATGATGTCTTCTAGGGTCACCTTCGAGGGAGTATCTTTTTCTGTGGCACCTCCCGATGCTCCCTGCCCCTCCGGCAGCGGGGGGAAATCTTTTGCGTAGGCGTATTTATCCAGCCTCGCCTGGGCATTTTGGTTCCTCGGGCCTCTGCCCGACATGGCGGTGGTGCAGGATCAACCACACGGGTCCCCGAGGGTTATGGTGTTGCGCTAGGCCGGAGTCCCTCTGTAGGGCGGTGATTCACCCCTGGAGGAGCCCCGGGACACTGTGGTGGAAGTCCCGACCAGGGGTGGGGGGGAATAGGAGGCCTGGCGGGGAGCGGCTGATGAGTATTGGCAAAAAAGGAGGTATCCGAGGGTGTGGGCCGTTGTAGTCGGGCAAAGCGCCGCAAAATTCAGGGCAACTTCCGGAGACAGTTCGCCTCTCCCGGTGCAGAAATCGTCCCAGCCCGGCACCAGGTGGGGGGCGGGGCGGGGCCATAGGGGTGCACACCCCAGGTGTCTTCTACCGGCCTTGTTAGGCCACTGTACTGGCCAAGGTGATGAGGCCCTCGGATATGGCAGTCGATAGGCCTGGGGAGGCGCGGGGTCTCTGCCTTCAAAGACTGGGCAGCATGGTCTGGTCAGGGGAGGTCAGCAGATCTAAGAATCAGCCCCGTTGGTGTCCCGGCAATGATCCCCCTTGGTCCCGATGTTTTAGTCGGCGCCGCCGCTCATCTCCGCCGTCCGACCTGGAGGGGGCTGCGGCAGTCACCCGCGTCGGCCTCCCGTTCACCTGGCGCCGGCCCCCGTGGTGCGGGGAGTATTCGCAGGCTACACTGCTCCGCTAGTGTGCGCGCCGATATCCCGGCTCGGTCTGTGCCGGTTTGCGGTGGGTCTCCATCGCAGCGTCTCTCGGCCCATGCGCCCGGCCGGGCATGTCCATTAATTGAGGCCCCGGCTTTCGAGGAGTCAGAAGGCCGTCTTCACTCTGTTTCAGCAGACCCGGATTGCAACGTTGGATTTTGACCGAAGCAGCGGCAGCCGATGCCATTCGGTCACTGGCGTCCGCAGGGGTCCCCACGGCTCAACTACAAGTAGGATAGCTGGTCGGATTATGCCGGAAGGGTCCCACCTCGCCGGAGCCTCTTCAGCAAGCAGCCATCTTGCCGGCTGCTAGCCACGTCCCCCGTAGCTCATATTTTAAATTTCAATTGGGAAGATGTCATTGATAATCCCAGTCAGTGCATCATCCACATTGAAAGGTTCCAGCCAGTCGGGCTACAGCACAGATTCCATCCCCAGTGAGAATTCTTGGATTGTCCTCTCCCCTAGAATGCAGTGTGGAGCCTTTACATGTGAAAAAGTCCACATACACCATCCTTGGGCCTTTGACATTACCCTCGAGACTGGCTTCAGGAACAAAGAATAGAGGTGGAAGATGTTGGGCTGAGAGTACAGTCAGTGTTCAGCATCCATTCTCCATCTTGCAACCTATGTTATTAAAAAAATAAATTATTGTTGTGAATGGATATTAGACTTAAATTCTTGTTTGTCCAAGCAGACCTCAAATCCATCTATCCGAATGGTTGCAGAAACAGAGCCTTCTCACACTAATATCCATTAATGCAAGAAACTTTAACGCTGCTAACATCAAAATGTCATTCTCACTCCTAACCAATGCATGTTCAATTGCATTTCTGGCAGACAGTGGGCAGGTGTTAGAAGTGTAGACCAAGATAGGAGGATGCACTGAACTTTATTTAGGTAGTTAAATCATTTTAATGCTTCAGTCTGTCTAAATAGGCCTTTACTGTAATCTAAGCGTGAGGATATAAAAGCATTCAGGAGTTGAATCTTTTGACCAGGGCCAAAAAGTTGATGCACACGCCTCAGGGTGTGTAAGTTGAAAAGACAAGATTTCACCACCTTTGAGACCTTATCCACTAAAGTTGATGCTTCGTCGATTTTAGTCACAACTTCTTCACAACTTCACTGATAGACAGACAGAGTCCAATGAGAAAAAACAGGAAAAAAAGTTCAGAAGCTCAAGGGGTTTAGGAGAGCACACAATCTGAATCACCTTCAAGTTTAAGATGATCTGAGTGTCATTCACATAAAAAATAGCCCAAAACACTAAATTAGATGGTCCAGGGGAATAACGTAAAGCTTAAAAAGCAGTAAAGACACAATAGAGCCCTGATATACTGTACATGGCAAGGTCTTTCAGAGGACTGGAGAGGGTCTGAGTCATCCTAAACATTCTTGGAGTTAGAAAGTTGTTTGCAAACCAGAGTAAAGCCCATGCAGTGGTGTCATGTTCAATGGACTGGGTGAGAAGAGCAGCATGATTGACTAGGTCAACGGCTGCTGTTAAATCCAAAATGATCAACGCAGTAATAATGCCGGCATAAGCAGCATGGTCAAGCACTGAGACAATGGTAAGTTTACGGCTATAACATGCATGAAATCTCATCTCAGAGAAATATAAGAGTCTGTTACTGGCTGCAATGCTAGAAAGATTTTAATGTATTGCTTCTTCAATAACGTACCAAGAGAAAGCAATTGAGAGATGGGTCTGTAATTAGACAGGTCTCATGGTTCAAAGAAGGTTTATTTAATAGGGGATTTCAAATGCCCTTTTTTTTAAATATCTGGATCGCAGCCTTCACAGAGGGAGGAAATGATCCTAGCCTCGATCCAGCTTGCGTCTAGCATGAAGTACTCCATAGTACAGAGGAGAACCAGAAGGTTTACGCTGAGCTAACAACAGGCTAAATTCCTTGTCATTCAGAGTGGAAAATGCAAATGGAGTGGCATGATTAGAAAGAGGTATAGGAAAATCTGTGTATAGTTGGGGAGAGGGATCCAGAGAGGACTGAATATCATCAATTTTCTTTATGAAACCATCTGTAATCAAATTGTATTTTAGGTAAGAATTTATAGCCTCGTTCTGAGAAGATGGCTCATGGAGGCTTTTGATGATAGAAAAAATAGATTTTTCTGAGTTAGCTGAATTTGAATTACATCGTGTTAGAATAGAAAACAGAATTAGCTTTCTGGATAGGATGTTTGTAATCACGGCTCAGTTTACTCCGCTCACCCTTGGTACTAGATTTGTAGTCCTGAAGCCAGTGGCGTTCACTCACACGAAGCGACAACTTTAGAGCTTTTATCTCTAGTACATACCAGCCATTAGATGGAATCTTTTTCTTGGTTATCAGCCTAATTGGGGGATCAGCTGAAATAAGATGTCCGTGGAGGATTAAAGCAGAGTGTGGTATTGGAGCACCTGAACCGAAGAAAAAAGGGCTGCATCTGGTTTTGCAGGATCAAATGAAGTTATAAGGTTATTTAACTCCTCTCCCAACACCCTTTTCCAGTTTATTCGCTCCGTAAGGTAGCTCTCTAGGAGTTCGAGGCTCAGAACTTTTGAGTTCCCCAAGCCCAATTTGAGGACAGGATCAAACCATCTGTGCTTCAGAAGCATGCTAAAAACTAAGGGTCTGATTTAGAGTTAGACTGACTATTATTTACTATGTCAGGGCAATGGAGTAAAGTATACCCTAAGGGAGTGCCCACCTGTCAGATTTTGAAATGCCCGCCAGGCCAGTGGGCATCACTTGCATTCACAGGAACTATCATCTCTGTGGTTTCGATAGATGCACTGAAAGTTAGACTAACAGCTCAGTCAGAAAGATGGTGCCATGCGGCAAACTTTCAATTTCTTTTTTATTTTAAGAAGAAAATCTCTGAGCGGGATTTTCTTTTTGAAACTTAAAATAACAATGACTCCCTTGCTATGGGAGTTTTCTCCCATGGCGAGGTGTCATTTTACACTTGTCACTGTTCCTGGCGAAGAAGGACAGTGAAAACTGGCCATTTGTCAGACATTCTCAGTAGGGTGGACAGACAAATGGCCAAACCTCCCACTGTCCTTATTCTGCCCTTACACTGGCAGGCTGTCTGAGGCGTATGTTGGTGGTGGACGTGGAGTAGTCTCCTCCATCGACATATGAAGATCAACTTGACTCTAAATGAGGCAGACGGACCACTGATTTGACGGACATAGAGAACCCTCTACACTAAACTATAAATACGGCCTAAAGTTATTGAAACAGGCCTTTAAATACTTGATAGGTACCATGCCTCATATTCAGACAGACTCCTACTACCCTAGATTTAATTTGAGGTACCAAGCTGTGAAGTAGCTATGAGGTGATATGCAGTGCTATATGAAACTCATAACCAAATAAATGATAATAAAGTTTGATAGAGATGTGTTTATTAATATATGCACACATTAATATGTTTAGTCTTGGCAATATACACTTAATCAGCCACCTCCCACCTGTTCTTTCAGGAAACCACTGATCAGTTAATTGCGCCTCTTAATATTGAGCATTATGGTGCATACACACAATTTTGTGGGCATGGGTTTAATTTCTTTTCCTTTTTATTGCAGGTGGTGGAGCTTGTATCGAGTGCAATAGGTGATTTGGTGCAAGGCATATATTATGAAAACTCAAATTTATCAGAGGTAAGAAAATCTGAAATATGTTCGCTATGATATGCAAATATTTACAATTATATAAGTAATATAAAACCCTATAGCACAATGTAAAAGAACCACAAGGCTTTTTATGCATTCACTTTTCCATGTATCACTTTGAGAAACAGCTGTGCTGAATGTATGCTGCTGTTGACTTTCTAGGTGATAGCCTTTCTGGCAGGCTGACCAACCTAGAGGAGAGCAAAATGGTTGTTAATAACCTCACAGTGGCTTACTCCATGGATGCACAGGCTGAAATAAACGTGTGCCATCATGGTAGTGAAAAGATTGAAAGAGAGCATTTAGACATCATCATGGAATATAGAACAGGAGAATTAGGAACATTCTGGGCTGTGTATTTTTTTCAGTGCTGTCTTTTAGTTTTCTCCTGCTTAGGCATGAGCCCTGGTTTTTCCAACACTCCCCATGAAACATATGCTTAGTTCGGATGGTTATCCACATCTGGGGCCTGATTAAGAGTTTTGGGGGTGCGGGTACGGGCAGCACACCACCGCCACACTGCCGCCCTCCAGATTACATGTTTTTTGTAGTCTGGTGGGTGGAGGGTGTGGCGGTCCCACTGCAGGGCTGTGCAAAAGGCTCATTGTGATCCTGAAACAGCACCACCGCAGGACCCCCAGTGCACATTCCCGAACAGGGAGAAATGCACCATGTCATGCATTTCTTGCTGTGCAGGAGCTGAGGGTGCAAAAATACACGGGGCATTCATCCACCTGCACAGGGGCAAGAGAGGGCCCCTTTCTTTCCTGACCGCCAGCCTTTTCATGGAGGAAGAATCTCCATGACTCCGCTTGCTGTGAGGAAAGTCGTAATATGGTTGGTTGTGCCTCAAGACACGACCAAGCATATTTTGGCTCTCAGAACCGCTGCGACGCTGCCTGGGAACAGCGGTTCCCTGGTGGCTCCGGCAGTGGAATGGTAGTCCGACCGGCCAACTCGTAATGGGGGGAGGGGGGTTGTTGGACTGCTGGTGCAGAGGTGGCTGGGCCCCTGTGAATCTGGCGTTCCTTGAACCACCAGACTCGTAACTGGGCCCATATTGTGTTCCCCTGGCTAATGCTTTCCATACTTTCCATGCCTCATAAGCAGTTACCATGTATACTAAGTAAAACATAAGAACCTCCTTACCAGACAAAGGTTTAGCGGGACGGCCACAGCCCTGCTCACCTCAGGATTTATTCTTTTACACCCACTTTGAAGGCACCTGTCAAATCACCCAATCCCTAGAGAACACCAGTGCCAGCTCATTGCTTCTGTGATGCTTCTGTGATGCTCACACCACATACAATCTAATTTCGATTGTGAGTTTCCATTTCAGTTTAAGTTTCCATTCCTACAGATGATGCTACATATATCTTGTCTCGGATACGTCGGTGGACTGAATGCAGGGAAAGTGTAAAGACTGGGTTCTGCCAGATCCACTGTTCCTCATAAACTCAGCCGATGCCGACTCTACTAGCTGTAATGATACAGAGTTTTGATGTGGACACATGGGAAGGGAAACCGAGCTGGTAGAGTAGGGAAGGAGATCTG
This sequence comes from Lissotriton helveticus, assembly GCF_964261635.1. NCBI lineage: Eukaryota > Metazoa > Chordata > Amphibia > Caudata > Salamandridae > Lissotriton > Lissotriton helveticus. The sequence goes on from NC_136067.1 coordinate 830,074,785, forward strand.
CAGTCAAATGCAAAAAACACATCAGAATGGACTTCACTCGCCATACTACATTCATCTTTCTCAAAATTACTGTTTTTCGACTATCGGTATTGGTCCCAAATCAAGAACAACTAGAATGGAACCAAGAAAATACAAATGCCATGAAAACTGCACATAGTCAGTGAAATTGTTTGATACATACTCTTGGTTATCTGTTACCTGGCCATCTCAACACCATACACCAAATAGAACTATATTCAGAGTATGATCTTTTCTTCTGCTGTTCCACAGTTCAAAACTGTCTCTTTGTTCAGTTCGAAAATTGGATATTTTCTCACAAATCAGTTGAAAGGATCACTGCAAATTTAATGGGGTTAACAACACAAAGGTTATCGACATGTTCAAAGGCAGATCTTCATAAAAATGGCTTGTTTTCAACACTTGTGCGGCACTGGACATGCCTCAGACAATCTTGAAATGGCCGTGTATGGAAAATGGGCAAATGCCACACAGGGGACAAATCAGTATTGGCGTCACACATGTGTGGACAGATTTAGAAAAATCTATTTGCTCAAAATAGAGATATTCTGTACAATAATGACCATTGGTACGTGACACAGAGAAAATTGTAAATGATGTACCCAACTATCGATGAGATGTGCTGGAAAGGATCCGGTCAAAATTTGGATAAAGTTCCTGCTTGGGCTTCTTTACACACCAGACTTATTGAAAATCAGTATTTCAAAAGGTGGTAGGCTGCTCCTGTGGAACCTCAGATTACTTTTTTGGGGTTGAGGACATTGGATTTAGAAAACATGACTAGCAATGATAGGATATTACTCACCCCCGTGTTACTTCCAATAAAACAGGAAATTGCAGGGCACTGGAAAATTGGCCACCCAGCCTACAGCAGGGGATTGTGCTGATAGACTATGGAACAGTAGTCACAATTCAAGACAATTTGAGGTGAGAGTTTATAGAGGATACATCGGCGGCCCCTCCGCAGTGGAGGAGGAGCGTCGCCCCACTGTTTGGCTCAGAGCCAGCAAGTGAAAAATAAAACGATGTTCTATCATTTGCCGACTCTGAGCCAGCGCATACATAGAGGGGCGGGGCGAGGCATGGGTGGGGGGAGGAGGAGTGCTAAATGCACTTCTAAGTGCTCATGTATGTTTGGTCAGCTGTCTCAGGCTGGCCAAACACACATGCGCATTTAGATTTCTCCACCCCGGCTGCACTGAGCAGCCGGGTTGGAGAAATCCCACAGACTCCCTGTCCTGAGCAGAAAGTCTTTTCAGCCCGCCCAGGCCAATCCCTGTGCTGCTCTCACAGCATGAGGGCAGTGCAGGGATTGCACAGGCAGTCTGTCCCAGTTGCTGCTGGGACCAGGAAGAGCACAGGAGTCGTGACGTGGGAGGCGGCTAGCAGCTTAAGGTAAGTTCTTTATTTTAATATTAATATTAACGCCCCCACCCCGCTCCCCCTCCCGCATTCCCTCTACCCTCCTGGCACTGAAGGCAGGAACTACATGGGCTACTGGGTGAAGAGACAATCAGTTTCTTGCAGAATACAAGAACTGAGGAGGTAGCTCTGATATGGTGGGGCAGTTCTTACCAGGCTTTATGCGCGAGGTAGGAAGGCAACAATGCCAGATTTGGTTCTGCGTCTCAGTGAATGTGTGCAAGACCAGCCAAGGTGATGTGTCTGATAGGTTTGTGAAGGTTTATACGGTTGTTGTTGTTGTTTTAAGTAGGCCCAATGTTTTGCAAGGCTTTGTATGTGTGCCTGAGCGGTTTTGGGAAGAGGTGTGGCGCCGCGGCCAGGGCGACTGACTCCGGAATCTGGGGATCACGGTTCGATCCCCAGCACCAGCAGCAGATTAGCCCAGCACCATGTGACTCTGGGCAATAGCTTGCTTAATGTTCCTGACTGCCCCCAGCGCCTAGAGACCCTTACGGGTGATTGTTCGCGCTTTACAAATGTGGATTATTATTATTATTATTTCTGCAATGGGATCCCCCGGACTACTTTAAGGAATGACTACTCTGCTACAAAATGCCACGAGTCCGTATTACGACCCTTTGTTGGTTTTGGAAGGAAGCCTGACTTCCTCTGGACTGTATACGAAGCTTCCCCCCATCAGTATAAGCGATCATGTGAAATGCAGATTTTTTTTGCATAAAATATCAATGGCTCTCCCACTTTGATTTTTCAGTTATGAAGGAGAGAGACGCAGATGAATGAATTGATTATGTTAGTGACATTACTGAGTTTTTTCTATTTGGTCTCTCTTCACCAATTACGATTTTTCTGTAAACTTCTTATAAAATGTGATTAAAAAGTGAATCTCAGTATATCAAACGAGAAGACAGTTGCTGGCCGCCTTTCGTTTGTTCCCCATCTTATTTTCAGCTTTCGAGGAGTTTCACAAAGACTATTCTTTATAACAACTGACATAATGAAATCAAACTTCAATCCTGGAAACTGTCTCTGAAAAACTAATTAAATATCACAAAAAAAGCTATATGCAAAGAGATCTCCCTGTGAAACCACACAATTAAAGCTTTCTTTTAATTTTGAATGCCTTATCATTCAATCAAGCACATTAATTGCATCAGTTCTTTCATAGACATTACCTGCTAATATAAATGGAAAGCAGTTGTTCCACATTTTATTCATTTGAAGATCAAATTCATTCAGATCGTCCCATGTTGTGAAACAAAGCGAGAGCACGCGCATGGAATAAATGACTCATTTTAATTCATCATCTGTATAAAGTGTGTATTAAGTGTCCTCTCATTAGAAGGGTTTAAAGAAAGACATAAAGCATTACCGCAGAACAGATAATTGCATCACATCTTCTAGTACAATCCACATTCATGGAAATATATATTTTATATAGTATGAAATGTGCAATTCGTTTTATTAAATGTAGAGTGGTTCGAATACCTGAAAATGACTATACTGTGGTGGGGATGGCATGATAAAATAGTGTGAGTTTAGTGGGAACTTTTGTTGTAGGGCTACTTTGTACTGGTGAGGCAAGCACATTTTTATCACAGTAGCACAAAGATGGCTTCCACTCGGATCCAGGTCTTGCTTCATTAGCCTTCCGTCACTATTTTACAACTTCTAGTGGTGGTCAAACTGGTACGCCTGTGGGCAAACATAAGAGTTGGCAAAGTTCACTTTGTGTTTGCAAGTGTGTTGCATTAGCCAAATGGAAATCAATAATGATGTATGGATGAGATACTTACATTTAGTCTTGGTGGAAAGAAGGACACCTTTCATTCCAGGGTTAATAAAATGAATACAATTGAGGTGGATACTAATTTACATCTATTGTGAGCGCCTAAAGACCAGACAGATGATAGAATGTGCTAATTGTACTTATAATTTTTATAGTTCTCATTAACCCTTGCTCATATAGTTCCCTGTTCTTTACCCTTCCAAGTCTGCCTTCTTTCTTCAAGGGGAGATCCAAGGAAAACAAAAACATACATTTTTCTTTACAGTGTCAGCTGGTGATCTTTGAAAGTGGTGGAAGTAATACTTGCTAGAAGTTCATCCGATTTTTTTCAATATTTGCCTTGAGAGTTACCCACATGTTAAGAATTAACTTTGCCAATGCCAGCATTTTGTTATGGGTACCCCCTTATACCAAGGATTACATACAATATTCCAGCTCCAGAATTTTACCATTAATATTGCTCAGATTATGGATGGGCCCATATGTCAGAAATGACCTCCAGTTTTTCAAAACCAGCTTTTTATAATGGTTTGCTTTCCAAAGCCTACCCCTCAGCCCCAATATGCCATGGCTGTCCTCGCTGAGGCAAAGAATTACCTTGAGTATTCTACCACCAGCTTTTTGCCAAAGGTGTTCCCTTAAGTCAAGTATTACTTCCAGTACTTCAGAGTCTGAATTTTGCCATGGATGTCCTCCCTCATGTCAAGAATGTCCTCCAGGGAGGAGCTACGCGCGGATCCAAGATGGACGCGTGAGCAGAGGGCTCCCGAGACCCCTTCCGCCACCCTCGTCTATCCTGACATTAATCCTGAATTGGTCGACGGGTATTTCTTGCTGATGCCCTGCTGATATTAAATCTCAACTAGTTGCGCACTGTTCACTGTGTGTTATCCAACACTCAAAATTATAATCAATATAAACACAAAAACAATGTGAAACTTCAGTTATTTTAATTCATAACCTGATGCTTCCATAATCATCATAATGTTATTACAAGGTGCAATTATAATTCAATTGAACACGTTATCTTGTGATTCTCAATTCTATACATGAAACATTTTTTGTTCTCATATTATCACGACGCAAAACATATAACACTTGATTTTCATGTCATGCCCAATGCATTTCGGCACAAAGGTGTGCCTTCATCAGGGGCTAATCTGTAATAAAAGTAGAAACAATGGAACAAGTGAGTGTGTTGTATCAATTGCATGTCATGGGGGTATGTATATACAAATAGAGTGTCAGCATACCTCTAGTGGAAGTAAGTCTCTCGAGTAAACTGTAAGAATAAAGTGACAAACCAAGTGAAAGCCAGCGGTAAATATGGATGAATCAAGTGAAAACCAACGACAAATATAAAAAAATGGAGCTGTGGTCCATCTAAAAAGGTAAATAAGCGACCGCTTACCTAGATATGTCTGAAATTTAATGCCCTGTAAATACAAGTAACAACCAGAACGTTTGTTTATGTACATTCACATAATGCTGGTAATATTGGTTACTCAGTGATGAAAAAACGTAAGGTCCTACCTGATCTGCGTAGACTATTCCAATCTAAAAAATATGATATGGTTTTAAATACTTGAAGAAACTCCAAATTACCGAAATCAATCCACCAAATCCAAAGTCACGTACCTTATAAGTGCTATTTTCTAACCTAAAACACAAAAACGAGTAATTTTTAAAAAAACAAGTGATTTCTGAACTGTACCTATCCTAAACCATTAAGGCTAGTGTAACCATAAATCACGCTCAAAAACGAGATGCCCATTTACCTGCATGAAGCGTCGCCAATACTTTAAACAGTAAATCACAGCCTCGTACTCCTGTTTACTTCAAGTAATCTTGAAACAAAACGTCTCACGCCATTACTAGGATATACCTTGTTAGTAACGTGTTTCCGTCATCAACACTAAGGGCGGACTAGGCAGCTAAGTATTCCAATCGTAAAGAGAACCTGGATCGCCATTTTGGAGAGGGGTTGAATGATTTCGCCATGAGATCCCCGCTAGAAAACCGCAGTATAATGTATAATGTTGTAAACATTGTCAAGATGTCACTTATTACTAACGCTGTACTCAATATTGTCCCGCAACGCTCCTGCGATATAGTCCGTTTTTAGTGTCGATGACGGAAATAAGTTTCCAACATGGTATATCGCAGGAGCGTTGCGGGACAATATTGAGTACAGCGTTAGTAATAAGTGACATCTTGACAATGTTTACAACATTATACATTATACTGCGGTTTTCTAGCGGGGATCTCATGGCGAAATCATTCAACCCCTCTCCAAAATGGCGATCCAGGTTCTCTTTACGATTGGAATACTTAGCTGCCTAGTCCGCCCTTAGTGTTGATGACGGAAACACGTTACTAACAAGGTATATCCTAGTAATGGCGTGAGACGTTTTGTTTCAAGATTACTTGAAGTAAACAGGAGTACGAGGCTGTGATTTACTGTTTAAAGTATTGGCGACGCTTCATGCAGGTAAATGGGCATCTCGTTTTTGAGCGTGATTTATGGTTACACTAGCCTTAATGGTTTAGGATAGGTACAGTTCAGAAATCACTCGTTTTTTAAAAAATTACTCGTTTTTGTGTTTTAGGTTAGAAAATAGCACTTATAAGGTACGTGACTTTGGATTTGGTGGATTGATTTCGGTAATTTGGAGTTTCTTCAAGTATTTAAAACCATATCATATTTTTTAGATTGGAATAGTCTACGCAGATCAGGTAGGACCTTACGTTTTTTCATCACTGAGTAACCAATCTTACCAGCATTATGTGAATGTACATGAACAAACGTTCTGGTTGTTACTTGTATTTACAGGGCATTAAATTTCAGACATATCTAGGTAAGCGGTCGCTTATTTACCTTTTTAGATGGACCACAGCTCCATTTTTTTATATTTGTCGTTGGTTTTCACTTGATTCACCCATATTTACCGCTGGCTTTCACTTGGTTTGTCACTTTATTCTTACAGTTTACTCGAGAGACTTACTTCCACTAGAGGTATGCTGACACTCTATTTGTATATACATACCCCCATGACATGCAATTGATACAACACACTCACTTGTTCCATTGTTTCTACTTTTATTACAGATTAGCCCCTGATGAAGGCACACCTTTGTGCCGAAATGCATTGGGCATGACATGAAAATCAAGTGTTATATGTTTTGCGTCGTGATAATATGAGAACAAAAAATGTTTCATGTATAGAATTGAGAATCACAAGATAACGTGTTCAATTGAATTATAATTGCACCTTGTAATAACATTATGATGATTATGGAAGCATCAGGTTATGAATTAAAATAACTGAAGTTTCACATTGTTTTTGTGTTTATATTGATTATAATTTTGAGTGTTGGATAACACACAGTGAACAGTGCGCAACTAGTTGAGATTTTCTATCACCTAAACTAGCATTTGAGTCACAGGCGTGACATACCTGATTAGTTGCGCACCGATTGAATAGATAGTGTATAACGGAGTGCTCCCCACAAACTCTTTAAACTTTACCTGCTGATATTAAAAGCATTTTTCGGAATTTGATTTGGCTGCCGGGAACTGGACTTGCTGCTCCCCGCAATTTGAGGCCTACGGTGACGACCATCCGGGGGCTTGAGTTCCCGAGGTGCCCACGTGGCAATTGAACAACAACGGCTGGAGTGACGCCTCCGCTGCCCCTGTGTGTACTTTCGGTTTCGATTTTGGTCATCGTGGGTGCTGACTCATTGTTGACGGATGCTGCTGCCCTGGTTTAGTCGCTGACTCAACTCTGGCTGTCGTTTCTCGACCTCTCGACTTGCTGCGCTTGCCGTGGTGTGCTTCATTTTGACCAGTTTTCGGAGGACCCTTTGGTGGTCACTGATCATCATGGCGGGCAGGTCGGACGCTGAGAGACGCACCACCAGAGGCCCGAATCGAGGGGGAGCCGCTCAGACCCAGACTATTGAACGCTTCACTCGCCCTAAGGTATCCCCGGGTGGTCTGGGCAAGACCCTCGGAGAAGCTGGCGACGGTTCTCCTGCGACTGAGGAGCCGACTCTGACGGACGTCATGGGCGCCATTGCCAGTGTCCAGACTTCTATGGGTCAACAATATGAAACGCTTGCCACCAAATTGGATACGTTTGCGATTGAGGTCAACCTTATCAGGACGGACCTGGGGAAAACTAATGAACGGGTCAAATCCCTGGACGTTAAAACAGCAAGCCTGATTACGGATGTTTCGGATCTTCAGACCGAGGTCCGCGATCTTCGCTTGGCCAGAGACTCGTTTGCCCGTCGGCTGGATGATTTTGAGAGCCGAGCCAGACGGAATAACGTTCGCATTATAGGTGTCCCGGAGACTTCTACGGACGTGCCAACGGATCTCTTGGTGGAGGACCTTATCCAGAACTATTTGACTCCGAAGGGCCTTAGTAAATTGTTTGCGGTGGAGCGTGCTCATAGGATTCCAGGTGGGAAGCCCAAGCTTGGGGCCGCCCCGAGGCCTATCATAGCCAGGATTTTTAACTTCCGTGACCGAGACGCTATCCTGCAGGCCTCCCGCACTCATGGTCCCGTCCAGTTTGAAAACGTATCGGTCAGTTTCTCTCCGGATTTCACTCAAGAGGTACAGAAGCAACGTATGGCCTTTACGGGGGTGAAACGTCGCCTCAGGGACATGGAACTGAAGTACACCATGCCATTTCCGGCTCGCCTGAGGATTGTGCATAATGAACGTACTTTTTTCTTTGATCGCCCTGGAGTAGCCAGTGACTGGCTGGACACTTTGCCGACACAGCACGCCGATCCGGAGAGTTCGAGAGGTGCCGAAGGCGGCCCGGAAGAGCAGGAGTAGTGAGTCGGTGCCGATGAGCCATTATTGGACGCTTTGCAGTGGCTCTGTGATAGTGATGTTTTATACGTTGTAGATACCCAGGGGTGGGGGGATTCGGGACTCTTCCTCCTCAAGGGACGTTTTCTCTCTCTCTTCTTGTAGGTTAGTTTAATGGGGCGACAGGCACACTGCAAGTTGGGGTGGCTTTCTAGTCTACCGCAGGGGTGCAGGGAGGGGGGTTGTGTGTTGAGGGTTCATTGGAGGGCGGTGGGGGGGTCTTTTCTTGTTTGTTTGTTTCGAGGCTCTGATCTGGTCGCTATTTTATCCTTTGTGCCTGCTTTGTGGCGGGGGACTGTTGGGTTTCGTCTGGGATGGGGGGTAGGGGGCTGAGGGTGCGGAGCTGGAATGTTAATGGACTCGGAGATAGGTTAAAACGGGGGATTGTTTTACAGTATTTAAAGCGGCATTCCCCTGATATTGTTCTACTACAGGAAACACATCTGGTAGGAAATACATGCCGAGCGCTGAATAGAAGAGGCTACCGTTTGGTGGCCCACTCTGGATTTACCACTGGGTCGAGGGGAGCGGGTATCTTGGTTAGGAACTCCTTCCCCCTAGAAGTAGATGACGAGGTGCTGGATGATAGGGGACGGTATGCTGCTATCGTGGGTCGATGGGAGGGGAAGACGATCTCCATTTTGTCTGTGTATGTCCTCCCTGGTTTACAGTCTACCACGTTTTCCGATTTGGGGGGGGGGTGGTCCTGGGGCTCCCCGATGGCTTACTGGTGGTGGGTGGAGATTTTAATTCGGTTGTTAGTGGAGAGGAGGATCGAAGCCCTCGTAGGACCCTCCCCGCGTCGCAACTATGGTTGGGCAGTTTCATTGATACGCTGGGATTAGCGGATTGTTGGAGACAACTTCACCCTGGACAGCTCCAGTACACCTTTCATTCGGGGGCCCATGGTAGTCTCTCGAGACTTGATTACTTTCTTATACCAGCGGCGCAGATGGTCTCCGTGAGAGAAATTAGGCATTTGGCTAGGGGGATTTCAGATCACTCCCCACTGTGGCTCACTATTGATGTGCGGCTGGAGTCCGGGGGTCGTGTCGCTCCTATTAATCCTTGGCATCTTCGTAACCCCACCATTAGTAAGGAAGTGGTTAAGTGTATAGATTATTTCTTCGCCGAGAATGAAGGGTCTGTATCCTCTCCTGTGACCCTCTGGGAGGCGTGTAAAACTGTGATTCGGGGCCAGACTCTCTCTTTGATTGCCAGCGAAAGGGGGCGCAAAAATGCAGAAGTGGTGCGACTTGAAAACGATATTTCTGAGTTGGAGGAACGGATGGAATCTGTAATTACGCCTGGTAGTCTGCACTCCTTGGCGCTTAAACAGTTTGAATATAGGGCTCTGGTGACCGATGCGGCTAAGGCGATGCATTGTGCACAACAGGGACGTATGTATGATGTGGGTGATAAGGCAGGGAAATTGCTAGCTTGGCTTGATAAACGGGACAGAGTGAATCGTGTGGTGCCTGTTATTGAGCGTATGGATGGTGTGCGGGTGGTGGACCCGGTCGAGATAGTTGAGGTCTTTGCCCAGCACTTTAGGACGGTGTACTCGCCGGTCTCGGACAGATCTGAGGAGGACTCACATCTGTTGCTCCACAATATCACGCTGCCTAGTCTGTCGGATTCGGATAGGGAGCTTATGGAGGCGGATTTTTCTACCGATGAAGTAGCGCTCGCTATCCGTGCACTTCGCAGTGGTAAGGCTTCGGGCCCGAACGGTTTGCCAGTCGAGCTGTATAGGTTGTGTCCTGACAAAATGGCGCCGTACCTTCGTCGGACGTTTTTGGCGTCACGTGATCTCGGGCTTCTTCCCCGAGATCAGAGACTGGCGTCCATTGTGGTCATCCATAAGGACGGAAAGCCCCGGGAACACTGTTCGTCTTATCGGCCGATCTCGCTTTTGAATGTTGAGCCTAAGGTTCTTGCAAAAATTTTGGCAAGCCGCGTGATCACGGTGATTGGCGATCTGGTGCACCCTGATCAGTCTGGGTTTATCCCCCACCGTAATACTGCACTCAATCTTCGACGTCTCCATGGTGTCTTGGCGAGGGCGGAGTCTCTTGCTGAACCAGCCATTTTGGTTTCCCTTGACGCCTCGATGGCCTTCGACACGGTGGAATGGCCTTATTTGTGGGCTGCCCTCGCTAAATTTGGCTTTGGTCCTAAGTTTATCGGATGGGTTAAACTTTTATATGAACAACCGCTCGCACAGGTAGTGGTTAATGGACGGGCCTCGGATCCTTTTGTTCTCCGACGTGGCACGAGACAGAGCTGCCCTTTGTCGCCCCTCCTTTTTGCGCTTGCTCTTGAACCCCTTGCCGCGTGGCTCCGCTGGGAGCCCTCGCTCAAGGGAATACGGTGGTCGCCTACCTTCGAAGATCGGGTGTCACTTTATGCCGATGATATACTATTATACCTTACTTCTCCCCGTAAGTCGTTGGGTGTCCTGTTTGATGTCCTGAGCTCTTTCGGGAAGAATTCGGGTTTGGTTATCAACAGGACTAAATCCTGTATTTACCCACTTGCGGGTGGTCAGCCTTCTCTGCCCCGCTTTTGCCCTATACCTGTTTCCAGCATTGGTTTCAAGTACTTGGGGATCTATATTTCTATGGACCCCAAGGTCCGATTTGAGCGGAATCTATTGCCTCCGCTTGCTAGACTTCGATCGGATGTAGCGGCATGGTGTAGATTGCCTCTTTCCCCCCTGGGGAGGGCGGCCTTGTTTAAAATGATGTCTCTTCCCCGATTCTTATATGCCATTCAGAATACGCTAGATCTGGTTCCAGCTGGTTACTTCTGTGAAATCGAGGGCCTCCAGCGGAAATTGGTCTGGGGCGGGCGGCCACGCATAGCGCTGGCGAAATTGACTTTGCCCTGGTATGACGGTGGTATAGCATTGCCTGACGTCAAACGCTATTATTGGGCGTCCCAGTTGAGTGCTATCAACCACGCCATGTATGGTCCTGTTCCTAATCCCGCTTACGATATGGATAGGTGGCAGCTGCCGGGAGGTGATTATAATAGAGCGCTTTATTCCAAGATCGAGAGGAGGTGTTTGACGGGCCCCCACTGTGGTGGCGATACGTGTATGGGATAGTGCAACATCGGCTACGGGCTGGACTGGTAAACTTACTAAGGCGACTCCTCTATATGCCTCTGAGAGATTGGGTGGATTGTGGTCTTCAAAGGGATTCGAAAGATGGGACCTTATCGGTATTAGCAAAGTGGGGGATCTTTGGGCCACCAATAGAGTCAAAACTTTTGACGAGCTGAAACGGGAATACAAGCTGAGTGACAGAGAGTACTTCCGATACCTTCAGCTCCGCCACGCGCTTGACTCGGTCTTCCCCTCCGGTACCTCGATCCCTGAGTCATCTCCCTTGGAGGATAGAGTGCTGGATGGGCATGTCCCTGACAGCACTATTTCCCTCATATATAAAAAACTTATTAATACCCGTTCGGACCTTCTTATACGGCTGCTTGAGGTGTGGACTAATGACGGGCTGGAATTAGACGATGAGGACTGGCAGGCTGCAATATCCTCCCCTAAGTAAGTCGCTATTCCAGCGTGTCTCCGACTGGTGCAGCTAAAGATTCTTCATCGCATCTATGTCACGGGTCCACGTTTGATGCATATGGGCTATTCTTTGGATGGGTTATGTCGGCGTGGCTGTGGCTTGCTTGCTACCTTCCTTCATATTATATGGGAATGCCCGGCGGTAGTGGTTTTCTGGAATCGTGTACATGCGGTGATGAGAGAAGTGACGGGCGTCGGGCTACTTCCTGAGGCCCGACGCTGCTTGCTGAATGTCTGGGAACCGAATGATTGCACCGTTGCTCAGGTTCAATGGGTCACGCTGGGCAATATCATTGCAAAAAGGGACATTGCTCAACTCTGGGGCTCTAATAGGGCACCACTGGTCTCGGCCTGGGAGGAGAACATGGATTGGTGCATGTTTCGAGAAAAAATCGTGTACATCTCCCGAGGTAGGCCCAGGAAGTGGGTTAGGATCTGGGGTCAGTGGAACTCGTATCGTGGAGAGATTTGTGACCCTCCCCTTGCTGAACCCCCTGATACTACGGGATCTCCTTGAATTTGACGTTCCAGCATTTTGCTTTTCGGTTCTTTGTATAGTATTGTTCGCTCCTGGTCCCCGCTCCTCACCTCCGTGATTTCCTGATGCTTGCTTTTCATTGTCTCCCCCATGCCGCACGTAGCAGCCCTCATACTGATAATTTTGCCTCGACTTTTTCTTGTGGGTTTTCCTTTTGTTGTTTGTATGTATAAAAATATAAAACCTATTATTTATCCTCCTTGCCAGATGCTCCTAATTTCATCCTGCTTCTATGCTGCCGGACCCTCGGGTTGTCGGCGGATGAGCTATGTACTGATTTATTCTTGTTGATTTGCATTACTGACCGGCCTTGATGGTTGTAGGTCTGTATCTGTCTTCATTTTACAATAATAAAGGTTTTTCAAAAAAAAATAAAAAAAGAATGTCCTCCAATATGCAAGTCCCTGCATTTTTCCACAATCCCCCCATGCCAATAATTACTTCTAGTATGTCAGGGCCTGTGTTTTGCCATTGGTGCTTTTCCCCTTGCCCAAGAATTATCTCCAATATTCCAGCTTCGGCATGTTACCATGGGTGCCTCCGTAAGCCGAGAATTATATTGAGTATGACATGCTCAGTGGTAGACTCACAATCCTAAAACACTCAAACAAGCATACTCTTACTCACGCACACTCTCTCACTTATACCCACTTGCCCTCAGTTTCACTGTCTTCCCCTTCACTCACTCTAGATCACACTCTTTCACTCATTCTCACTTGCTGTTCTTGCAGGCAAACATACTCACTGGTTCTCACTCTCACTTACAAACACACTTACACTCAGTCGTCCTTTCACTCTCACGGACTCTCGGGCCTGTTGTAAATGCACCTGCTGCATGATTGATACCTGCACCCTGACTCACTTTCACAACCTCTCACAATCTCCGATCACTCACTTCTTCTAACACACTCACACTCCTTCACTCACCCCGTCGCACTCACAATTGTTCATACTCTTTCAAACTCAGATTCCCACTCACTTTCACTCTCATTGACGCTCAAACATATTCACACACACATTAGCAATCAATCACTCTCAAACATTTATTTTTATTTACTTTGCTTCCTTTGCTGGCATTTCAGAGGCTCCAGAGGCTCCAGAGCTGGAATCTGGCTCTGGACATTAGAACCATTGAACCATGGTTCCCAACGAGGTGCCAGAGAGTGCAGCAAGGCCAGGTTTGAAAAGGGAAACACCCACCTCAATACCACTCCCAGCTTCTTGATAGGACTGGATGAGCAGCCCTAGAGGAAGCTGGGACAGGGCTGGGGTTCCTACCCCTGCTGCTCTTTGTGACATTTCTTTGGACTCAGGGATGCACTGATGTTTACTCCGACAGCCACATTTTAGTGGATATGCAGTGCTGCCTGAGGCATGCACAGTATATCTGCTAAATAAAATAGAGTGTACCTGTCTGTGTGAAGTGTTCATAGTTGAACTACACCCCTCAGACATGCACAATCCAGACATTAACCTACAGAGTATTGTGTTTTTAAAAGACACTCTGAAGCTGGATCGTGCCTCAGCCCCCGGGCTTCCTCCTCCTGTCATCAGGAGCCATAGAGATGAGGCAGTGAGGGCTGACCTGCACATTGGTATTGTTCATGAAAACATGAGTCATATTTCACACTGCTCAGTTACATTGTTAGCAGCAGAGACAAGGGGCAGTAAGTGGCGCCTCACAGGAGGCAGGGCTATGCCACGGAGCCGCTAAGAAGGAGCCGCCAGTGCTTACTGGTGTTCAAACTTGGGCACTACAGGTTAGATGCTGCTATCAGCAGCAAAAGCTTTATCATTGTGACTGCAGTTCTGCCATCTTGTATTTATGTATGTGGTATTTCTGTAGTGCGAACATGGCCTAAAGGCAGCGGTGCACTGTACAATGCCAAAGGCAAGTGTTAAGTCAACAAGTGACAGGAGAGATTACTGTTAATGCACTGTAAAGTAGTGTTCTTTAAAGGGTCCATCTTGTAACTCTTTCTCAATTACAGTGATAAGGTTCACCCGCAGTTCGCTATGTACGTCCCTCTCTAGTTCACATCCACCCCCATGTGCCTTCCAGTTATCTTCAACCCTTACACATATAGGTACCTTTTCTTAACCATCTGTGGTCTACCTTTTTTTGTTTAATGTTATGTCCAGTGAAAAGAAAACATCTATTTCTCTTTCCTATTTCTCACATAACTAACAACCACCAACAATAAGGATTCAAGGAAAGTTAAATGATCTTGTACGATGATTCTTTCTCACAGTATGTCTGTGTGATGTACACCAGGTCTGGAAATTCATTACGCCGATTTTGTAGACTGAATCCAATGCTGTCAATGTATGCCAGTAATCAACCTCATTGGTTGCGTGTCAGCCAGTCCAAGCACCCGTCATCACTTCTAGACAAGAATGGCATGAGAAGTTATATGGACAAACCGTCGCTGTTGAATAAAAGGTAGCGTTCTCTGCATTATGCTCTAGGTGGGTGGAGTGAAAGCCCGGTAGATTCAAATAGGTCCACTTTCAGGTAGAAAGAACCATACACCACTTGTCATTATCTACCATTCCTCCCAGAAAGCGACGTCAGAATTGCTGTTGAAGAATTATCCCATATGGACTATGGTAACGCCCTGCTCCATGGTCTCCCAGGCTCCACATTGGCCAACCTTAAGGGCATCCTACATGTTGCAGTTTGCCTCATCAAAGGCCTGAATAAATATGACCGTATCACCCCCTACCCCTGAAGGAACTCCACTGGCTTCTCTTGCTGTCCTACACCATCTTCAAAAAACATCTGCGTTATCTACGAAGCCGTCATCAATGGAATCTCCGGTACCTTTAGAACAAAGAACAGGGTTACAGGGGCTGATCCTCTCCCGACTGGATTATGGCAACATTCCATATTTGGGTGCTAACTAGCGACTGCAGCTAGTCCATAAGGCAGCTGTGAGACTGCTTTTAAAGCTGCCAAAATTCACTTCTACAGCTAAGCTTTTGCATGAACTTCATTGGTTGCTAGTGGAAAGAATAATTCACTTTAAAACACTGTGCAATATGCACAAACTACGATCAAACACTAGCCCTAAGTATCTCGAGACGCCTGGTTCTCATCCTAAAAAAACTCTGAGAAGCATCCGTCGTAACTCTGTATGTGTGATTTGGCTCCTTTTATCTGTACATCTCAATGACTCTTCTCACCAGAATCTTTTGTGTGCTCAATATTCTTAAGGAAAAGTAACACCTCAAACAATGCTGGATATTGCTTCAACCGTAGTCTTAACATCACTTTGTTACATTACAACATGAATTGATTCCTGGTCCATTCTTCTGCCTGCTCTCCAAAATTAAATGTCAATGTTCGCTTCTTCAAAGCTATATCATTTTCTTTTTCACCCTTTCTGTGTACCTTCTCCCAGTCAGGGATGTCTCTCTATGGCTGTGCTGATTTTAGGGTTATAATTTCTTTATTTTTCTTTCCGATCATTGTCAACTTGCAGCTATCCATTCAAGTAGCATTATTCTTTCCTGTGGGGTCCCCAAGCCCCCTTCCTTGTCCTTTTTATGTGTGTGTATAAAAGACTTAGTTGTCAGGTACAAACTTAGCTTTCAGATCTTCCAAACATTTTAGTAATAAGAAGTACAGACTGGGAGTAGGCTTTCCATCAGCCCCCTTCTTCCATTTATTGTGTTTTTCATGGTTTACTACTTCTTGAATGGACTGTCCATCAATATCATGGCATTTTGATGATGGTTATGTTGTCCCATTTGTGTTTCCATGATGTTTTGGTGATAGTGCCTTCAAATTGTCGTTTTGTTAGATTGCAAATGTGAAACTTAGCTTTGGACCCTGTGAGTGTTCTTTGATATATTTGTTGACTGAAGGACATTTTATTTGTGGATGAGTGGCTTTTTTGTTTAGGAAGTACTGTCAACACTTACAATACAAACATCATCTTCTGACTCCGTTTCATTATGTTCTTGTTTGAAAGTACTTCTTAACACTGTGAGTGAAGTCTCTTTCATGACAGTAGCAATGCTCACAGCTTCCACGTTGATCTACCCCAAGATTTTGCTTCATAATGGGAACGCCTTTAGTGGATATCTCACACAGTCACCCAAGTATCACTACACACTTGACCTAAAAAAAAAGAGCTACTGGCTTTGTTAGTGCTTCTTTTCCTACATTTCTTCTCTGACCTTTCCCCTGGAGTGATACAGGTTCCTTCAGATACTTCTGAATTGAGGGTGGTAGATAGTTCACACCATGGCGAAACCTACAGGCATACCTACAAGCCTTGTATGCCAGTACTTGCCGTAATTGGCTTGAGCTGAATGACGATGAACCAGTAATCTGTGCTCCATCTCAACCAGTTATTTCTGACCATATTCTCTAGGAACTGTCCCACTTGTAATGTCAGTGTGAATTATCCATTGATCCACAGCTCTGAAAAAGACAATTTGTTATAGATTTCTTACCTTTAGAATTACCCTCCGGCATCAGACTGGATCAGGAGAATTTTTTCGTCAGCAGTACCCCTGCCTGTCGAAAGGTGGCGTCGGTCAACTCCGCATTCATTGTTGGCGTCCTTGTCACCGGGATGACGATGCGGTATCTACTTAGACCCCGCCCTCGCGCGCTGACTTCAGTTCTTTCTTTTTCCGCACCAGCCAGTGAAGATCCGGAGAGAGCGGTCCAATCACTTTTTGACTGACTTTTTTGCTAATTTTGTCGATTTTTTTTATTTATTTTTTTAGTCTATCGACTCCTTGGAGTACACAGGGATGTCCAGTTGTCCCCGGCCCGGCTTCACAGCTTGTGACACCTGTCGCAAGCTGATGTCGGTCACGGACCCGCACCGCGTGTGCTTGTGGTCCTTGGTGCGCAACCATGATCTCAAGTCGTGCTCCGACTACCGGACCATGAATCCAAAGTCTTTGCAGTAGTGGTCCCGAAAGCTTCTCGAGTCCCGGCAGTCTGCCCCATGCCGTTCGAAGTCCCTGTCGCGTTGGAGGTCGAGGAACCGGTAGTGGAGTCACCACCACTCGTCATCGAAGTCTTCGCACTTCTCATGTAAGTCGAAGAAGTTGAAGAAGCATCATCGCTCTTCGACCTCTCCCCGTCCGTCGGTTGCGGACGGTGCCCGCCCGTGGCTCCGCATGCGGAGCCTGACGGGTCGACACTGAGTTTCCCTACCTTTCCGGGACCCGGAGCGACCCCTGCCCATCTTTGGAGTTTCTACGAAGCGATGCATGTCATCTTTGGGCAGCCTGACTTCGGACCTTGCGGTCTCGGCCCCAGCACCGCAGGGTCCCCTTGGATCGAGGCCTGGATGTGGATCGGCGCCGGTTGACCTTGTAACACCTCCCACGGCACCGATTCCACTGGCACCACATCCGCATCAGACGCCGGTTGTGTCCCCAGCCAGCGTCGACCCCGGCCTCCACCCTGACTTGAACACGGAGCCGGACCGACGCCGGATCCGGCGCCGAGCGGTATGTTTGTACCTCTGTTCTACCCTGGCTTTCCCTATAGGCCAGATTGGCAGCCAGAGGAGGGTGAGGAGGACTGGGAGGGGTCTGTAGACCCTCTAACTGACCAGTTGGACGAACCGAACTGGAGAGAGGAGTTGGGGGAAGCCATTGTTCTGAACACCTCCCCAGACCTTGGCATGCTGTCTCCTCCTACCGTGGCTACGGAGGAGGGTGCTTCTTACGCAGTGGTGTTGTGTAGTGCGGCGAGGCTCTCCACCTCGAGCTACCTTCGGTGACAGTCAGGATGAATCTCCTGACTCCTGATGGAGGTGCTTCAACTGGCAGCGGCCTCTTCGGAGCCCCTGCTGCCTTTTAATGAAGCCCTTACCGACATCATTTTGGGCACCTGGTCCAGGGCCTACACAGGGGAATCTGTGGATAGGATGATTGCTCGACGCCACCGCCCAGCTCCGGGCGACCCCTCTTTCCTCTCTCAACACCCTACCCCTGAGAGCTTGGTGGTGCAAGCCTGCACGTCCAAAGGCGCATTCCCTAATGTACCACCTGATAGGGAATCCAAAAAGCTAGACCATCTTGGAAAGAAGATGTTTTCTTCCTCCAGCTTGGGACAGTGGTCGGTAAATGCTGCATGTCTGTTGGGGCGTTACTCCCACTCTGTGTGGGATACAGTAGCGCAGGTGCTGCCACAGTGCCCGGAGGAGGCCCGGGCCGTGCTCTCCTGTGCAGTCGCCGAGGGGAGAGACGCAGCTAAGTTTACAATTAGATTTGGACTTGACACCGCCGACTCACTAGGCAGGACGATTTTAACGTCGGTAACGCTTCAACGCTACGCCTGGCTGAGGTAGACTGGTTTTTCCGGTGATGTACAGGCTACCTTGCTGGACATGCCTTTTGAAGACCGTCGCCTGTTCGGCTACAAAGCAGACAACGCGCCAGAGCGCTCCATGGACTCCCGGGCTATGGCCAGGTCCTTGGGCCTCTCCACCACCCGCCCTGTGTAGTCTGCTTTTCACCCCTTTCGTGGCTGTGGAAGCTGTGCCCCGCCACGTTCCACCCAGAGCCACAGGCTGGAACAAGCTGTCCAGCCCCTGCACGGCCGGGGACGTGGGGTACACAGTCGTGGGGCCAGTCCACCAGTGCCCCCTCTGAGCAGCCTCCAAACCCTCCTAGTCCGACCTTTCAGGTCCACCAATAGCCAGTGGGTGGCAGAATTCACCATCACCTCCTCCACTGGCGCAGCATCATGTCGGACAGGGGGGTTTTGCAGATAGTCCGAAGGGGCTACTCCCTCCCCTTCGAGACTACCCCTCCTCTATGCCCCCTCAGCGCCATCGCATGCCGGAGGATCATCTGGCCCTTCTCCAACAGGAAGTTACGTCTCTCTTAGCAAAGGGAGCCATAGAGCGAGTTCCTGCCCCAGAAGTAGGTCGTGGTTGCTATTCCCACTACTTTCTGGTGCCCAAGAAGGACAAAGGCTTGCGTCCTATCTTGGATCTCAGGAACGTAAACCGCTTCCTCTGGAAGGAGAAGTTCAAAATGTTGACGCTAGCTCAGGTCCTGTCTGCCCTTATCCCTGGAGACTGGATGGTAGCGTTGGACTTGCAGGACGCTTACTTTCACATCCCCGTCCTGCCGGCCTACCGGCGTTACCTGCAGGTCACGTTAGGCCACAAGCACTTTCAGTTTACCGTGCTCCCATTTGGCCTTACCCGCACACCTTGGGTGTTAACGAAAGTGATGGTGGTGGACGCAGCTCATCTGCGCAGATAAGGGGTACCAGTCTTCCTCTACCTCGACGACTGGCTTTTGAAGGTGGGCTCGTCCCAGGCAGTCGTCTCCCACCTCAAGTCTACAGCAGACCTCCTGCACTCACTGGGGTTCACCATAAACATGCCGAAGTCACATCTGATTCCCTCGCAGAAAGTCCTTTTCATCGGAGCGGTTCTGGACACAACACAGTTTCAGGCTTATCCTCCCGAGCAGCGAGTCCGGGATATTCGGGCTATGATTCCGATTTTTCAGCCTCTATCCCGGCTTTTGGTCAGAATGACCCTGAGGTGGCTGGGCCTCATGACCTCCTGCATCCTGTTAGTAGATCATGCCAGGTGGCATATGCGGGCTCTTCAGTGGGCCCTGAAGTTCCAGTGGGCACAGCATCAAGGATATCTGTCCGATTACGTTCAGATCTTGGAGGGCACTGCACAACAATTGCAGTGGTGGCTAACGAACCAGGATTGGGTCAACAGCAGATCCCTCTTCCTTCCCCAACCAGAGTTCCCGGTGGTGACGGATGCATCACTTCTGAGGTGGGGGGCTACATGGGAGAGGTGGACATCAGAGGCTTCTGGTCTCCGGCGGAGTCCGGGCTCCACATCAACCTTTCTGGAGCTTCAGGCGATCCGTCATGCACTAAAATCAATCCTTCCCTCTGTCCGGGGTAGTGCAGGTGTTCACGGACAACACACCGCCATGTGGTACTGCTACAAACTGGGCAGGGTGGGGTCGTGGACCCTATTTCAAAAGACTCTCCGTCTCTGGACATGGTTGGAACATCAGGGCGTATCCCCGGTGGTTCAACACCTGGAAGGTTCTCTGAACGCCAGGGCGGATGAACTCAGCCACAGATGCATGATGGATCACAAATGGTATCTTCACTCGGAGGTGATGCAAGGTCTCTTTCAGCAGTGGGGAGAGCCTTGGTTAGATCTATTTGCCACCTAAGAGAATGTACAATGTCAGCAATTCTGCACGTTGGAATTTCTAAGGCGGCACTCGTTTGGCGATGCTTTTCATCACGAGTGGAGTTGCGGTCTTCTATATGCCTTTTCGCCTATACTACTTTTGCCCAGAGTGCTGAAGAAGATCAAGCGCGACTGGGCCCAAGTCATTCTTGTGTCTCCGGATTGGGCACGAAGAGTGTGGTATCCAGAGCTGTTACACATGGCCATCGATCCTCCGATCCGTCTGCCTCTTTGAGAGGATCTTCTGTCGCAGCAGCAGGAGACGGTCCTCCACCTGAACCTGTCCAGTCTCCACCTCCTTGCGTGGAGATTGAGCGACGAGAGTTGACAGCTTTTTACCTTCCACCCGAGGTCTGTGATGTTATCTTGGCAGCCAGACGTCCCTCCACTAAGACGGTATACGCCTGCAGATGGAACAAAATTGTGGCATTGTGCACAGCAAAGGCTGTGGATCCCCTTTCCGCCCCACTTTCTGAGGTTCTCTTGTTCCTCCTTTCTATGGCCCAGCAGAGCTCTACTCTGGGCACTGTAAAGGGTTACCTCTCAGCCATTTCAGCCTTTCTTAGGTTTCCTGATCAGCCTTATCTTTTCAAGTCCCCTGTTGTAAATCGCTTCCTTAAGGGCATTACTCATCTTTTTCCACCTGTTCCCTTCGTAATGCCTCAGTGGGACTTGAACTTAGTTTTAACTTATCTTATGTGCGCTCCCTTTGAGCCGCTCCTTAACTGTCCTCACAGAGTTTTGACTTTAAAGACTGCCTTTCTGGTTGCCATCACCTCTGCTCGCTCCAAGTTTTTTCTTCAAAACCTCCTTTTCTGGCTGTTCATCCGGACAAGGTTGTCTTTCGAACTCGACCTTCTTTTCTCCCCAAAGTGGTTACTTCTTTCCACATTGATCAAACCATCACTTTGCCCGCGTTCTTTCCGCCTCCTCGTCCTTCTAAGATGGAAGAGAGGCTCCACCGTCTGGATCCAAAAAAATGCGCTTTCCTTTTATTTTGATCGCACAAAGCAATTCCGGGTGGACGACCAGCTCTTTGTTGGGTACGTGGGTACCAAAAAAGGTCAGGCCGTGCACAAACGGACCATCTCTAGGTGGGTCGTTTTGTGCATAAAAGTTTGCTATTTTTAGCAAAGAAGGAGCCTCCAGTGGGACTCCGCGTCCATTCCACCAGGGTGACGGCAGCTATCACTGCTTTGGGACGTGGAGTCCCCCTCAATGACATCTGTCAGGTAGCTAAATGGGCATCTCTGCACACATTCATAAAACATTACTGCCTGGACAGCCAAGTCCGGAGAGATGGCTTCTTTTGCCGTTCCGTTCTCCAGGACTTTCTGGTGTGAACTTAGTTTGCAGTCCTATTATCTATTCTAAAGGTAAGGAATCTATAACTAATTGTCTCTTTCAGATGAACAAGTTACTTACCTTCGGTAACGACATAGATTAGTTATAGATTCCTTACCGCCCCACCCATCCTCCCCATTCTGCGAACTGACTTCTAGGGTTAAGGACTTCCTTTCAGGGCCCTAGTTTTGTGCACCAGCGGTCAGTGTCATGCATGGGTCTGTGCTTCTGGCGTGGAATGTCGTGTTAAAGAACTGACGTCAGCGTGCCAGGGTGGCGTCTAAGTAGATACCGCAATGTCATCTCGGCGACGAACGCGGAGTCAACCAACGCCACCTTTCGCTGCGCAGGGGTACTGCTGATAAAATAATTCTCCGGATCCAGTCTGACGCCTGGGGGTAACTAATCTATGTCTCTTACAGGTATATTGTTACCGAAGGTAAGTAACTTGTTCATCAGTGCAGTTTATCTGCAAATCTGCACTCTAAAAAGACTGCATTCTTATTTGTTTCCTCGCAAAGTGTCAATTGTTGATGTGTTTGTATTTTAACATTTAGACTACTGGAAGGAAATCTATTTGGGAGGTCTCTGTTTCAAAGGCTGCAGTTCTTTTGGAATTCTGGTGCTCGTACCCTACTGAAATTGAAGAGAGCGATCACATTAGTGCTGCACTGCTGGCTTTGAATTGGCTACAAGTTCAGCAGTGATCAAAGCAGAACACTACTTTATCAAGTAGATTTTTTTTTTTACTGTGTACTGCCCAACTCAGCAGCGTTGCTCCTGTTAAAGATTACACATATTAACTCCAACCACATGGGAACATTTCCCTCAGTGGGCATACCATTTCCACTGAAGCAGCAACAATGTGCAATATTTTTTGATAAATTTGTGAAAACAATCCATAGTTTAGAATAAAACTCAAAACTGGCTCTACCTTCACTATTGTAATGGATCTTTCTACCCAAATATCGTGCATAGCACAGTACCCACCATTGCAAGGCTCTGTCATAAAACAGGAGAATCGGTCAGGACAGCTAGCTACCGGAGTTAATTGATACCAGTATATCTGATCATCTAAGGAGGAACCTTTAATACCAGTCACTAGCAGCATATATAATAGAAATAAACTTAAGGCTGATGTGGGCTTTTGGGGGAATTGAAAATCCTTTATCATCTGGTGGAAACGCTACTTAGTAAGTAAAATCCACCGGCAGGACTTCCTCCCCTAAGGGATATTATTGTGGAGAAAATTCAGCCGATGGATTTTTCTCCACATTCAGAGTTTCCTCCAGAAATTGAAGGATTTTCATTTCTATCCTTACTTTAAATGAGCCCTTGGTTTATAATTATAAGTGATGTGTCCATAATGAGGGCCAGACAAGGATAGCCATCCAACATAAGAACCATTCTGTTATTTTATTATTAAGATAGAAACTAGCAAACATTTTTCCTGTATTATCACGTAACTAGAGTACATACACACAAAAAATGGTGCCTGTTCTTCTTCGCGAAGGTTTTGTAAAGTATATTACTTTTCCATTTACTCTGTGATATAAGTTAAATTATTTGTTTGTAATCCTATAAATAGTTCCCCATTCATTTAGCTGTTTTGAGTTCCTCAACACCAAAAGAGTAATACATTTCATCCTTTCTACCATTGGTGTGACGACTGAGAAAAGTCATTCACAGTAGTGCCACTCTTAGGAGATTGACAGTGAAATAAAACAATGGAATCGCCGTAAAATCCAATGAAAGGTTACTGATAAGAAAGGGGTACCAATTCTCCTTGGGACCTAATATCCCTCAGCGTGTCTAAACCCCTGAACCTAAAATAAATGCTCTCGAAAATACTATGGGGCCAGGCAAACTCATCATACATGAAAACTCAATTGCTCACAGCTTTCAGCAACTTGACTTGCCTCAATCATATTCAGAATGAGATGGTGGGAGGCTACCTAGAACTCAACCTGACCTTGAGAGATTTCCCCCTGTTTAACAACAGCAACAAAGAACCCCACATTGAAGCCTGACTCCCTGAGTGGCTTCAACCCTCAGCTAACACCGGAATCCCTTGGCACTCATCTCTCTTTGAAGAGCTTGCAGCCCAGACAATCAAGACAGCTTGGTACCAGTTCTCTCCTGAAGAAATTAATATCTTTCCTCCCTGAAACAGACTTTCTTTAGTTCTCTCACATCTGTTTGAAAGCAACACCCTACTCTAAAGCCTCCCTACTGAATTCTACCTGCGTGACCATGTCTAATCAAAAGCCTAAGGAAGTTAAATCATTTCTTTTTAATTCTTTATAGAATTTTCTATTTTTTTATTAAGAAGAAATTGTAAAAGCATCATCATATTCGATATAAACGAGTAAGAAGGCAGCGTAAATACTCAGGGGGTTCAACAATATATGCAGTGTATGCAACATTCAGGTATCAAACGTCAAACAGTACACAAATGGTAGAAAAATGTCTCATCAAGAGAAATACAAAGTAGATTTGTTAGAAAGGATATGCTCTATCAAATACAATATAGTTCGCTTAGATGATTGTGAAAGTATAGAAGATGTTAAATATTGAATACGGTTTGTAGAGTGTATAGTTATAAGGTGGCCTTAATTATATATGGAGTAGAACTATGCCTTATATAGGAAGTACAATTAATGTGATGCTTTATATAACCTGCTTTATAGGGCCTGCTAAGATAGGGAGCCCATCAAGGTCCCGAAGAGGTCAGAGTGGTTTCGGCAGCCTCTGATGAATGTGTTACGTGTGATGGCTGAGCAAAGAAACACTTGAAAAAGAGAGAAAAACCCAGGAAAAGCCAGGGGTAGATGGGGGGGTGGTCAAAACAATTTTGATAGGAGGGGGCCTGGCTCAGAAGAAATCGCTGTCACTGTGCTTAGCTTTTAAGGGGAAACGGGGCTACTGTCAGGCTCTCGCGTCGCGGGGGTCCACTCGAGTGTTGTCTCTGGAGTATGGCAAAAGGGAATCCTCAATAAGTTGCAGAGTTCACAGCCTAGGAGGAACGTAGCAGGCATTTTCGGTTTGAGATAGGTGGTCTATAAGGGGTTGCCACGTGTGCGTACATTTAGTATCTGTATGGGTAAGGTCACTAATTCCATTGCCATGGCATGCCATAGGCACAGGAGCCATGCAGAGATCGGGGGGAATATGTTGTCTTCCATAGGAGGGTAATAGATTGTCTTGCTGCTCCCAGCATCTGCATGATAAGGCACCAGTCGGAATGTGTCATGGCTTTGAGTTGAATTGGTCTTATATCCAGTAAGGTCACCAGGGTAGAGTTTGGTATAGAGAACCCCACTGTGTCCTTGATATGACTCAGGACCTCTTTCCAAAACATTTTTAAGAGTGGACATGACCACCAGATATGAATGAAGTCCCCTGTCGCTGATTGGCATCGCCAGCATACGGAGGAGGGAGTAAGAAGAATTTTCTGCAGTCGTACAGGGGTATAGTACCAGCGGGTCATTAGTTTATATGCTGATTCGCGTTGGGAAATGACCCTGTAGATCCTGGGGATGTCGCGCCATAGTTGTTCCCAGTTTCGTGGGGAGATCTCGTCCCCAGTGTCAGCTAGCCCATGCTTTTGGTGGCGGAGGCGATTGGGTTGTGAATGTTGTAATACCTTATATGTACGAGATATTATGCTGCGGGTGCCCTCAAAGGTTCGGACCAGGGACTCAAAGGAGGTGAGCGGTCTGGTGGCTTCTAAAGCATATATGGGTGTAAGCAGCAAGTTGAACGATTTTACTCTAACCCTGAAGGAACTACATTGACTCCCCAACAGCCTCACATACAAGAACACCAGAAGCAGCACTGGTGGAAACTGGCAGAGAAAATAAACGATTCAAGCAGACAGCATCACACTAAATCCAAGCCAATGCCAGGGTGGAAAGAATAAAATGGAGGAATGTGAAAATAAAAAGAGTAGCCTTCTCCATCTACATTCCCAAATTTTGTAACAACATTCTCAGCAAAACTTAAAGTGTCTCAATTATACTGCAATTCATATAAGATAGGGATACTCACCTTGTCGTAAAGTGCTAACTCTCCAAATGATAAGAATCACTACCTACGAATAGCTCCTACATTGAAAATAATTTTGAATGATATTCCTGGGCTTCTGACCATGTTTAGCGCTCTGTTACGCTCTTTCTGCCTACTCGCTATATAAAAGCATATGTTCATACTGCACACTTTCTTTCTTAATTCAGTCTTACATCAGTGCCATAAGGACTCCTGGAGCTGCACTACAGAAAGGGTGGCACTGTTCCACTCTGCACCGTGGTGCATCCTTAAGTGTGTGCACTATGCGCAGACCAGGACTGTTTGCCCTATTGCAGTACGCATGCTGTTCCCATTGCAGGTACAAAGCACTCCTCCATTGTGAATTGTGCATTATTTGAAGGTGGATTGTCTGTTAAAGCTGCTAGTCTGCCTTTCACTTCAGGCGTGACCCGGCATTACTTTTAAGGGGGGGTGTAGATCCCCTGCAGACCGGTACTGTGAGTGACTGCACCCTCCTACAGGGGAATTCCTGTGTAATCCCTAGGACCCCAAGCAATCCTCCCCAAGTGTACAATGGGGTGGGTTGGCACACTTACTTTTCACCACTACTATGTGGTGCACATTCAACACAAATTAAGGTTCACCCCCATGGGATTGTGATAGTGCACATTTAGCGACAGAGCAGTCTATATAACAGAAGGGGATACAGAAGCATCTTTTTTTTTTTCTTGCATTTATAGGGCGCACAGCTACCCAACAAAGGGTTTCCCGGCGCAGTAGATCCAATTGTTAATATGGCTTCAGAATACTAAATATTAAACAGCCACGTTTTTAAGGCCTTTCTGAATTTAATGTAGCTCAGCTCAGACCGCAGTGTATGTGGCATGGAATTCCAAAGTGAAGGTCCAAGGAATGAGAAGGATTTGCCACCCATGCGTGACAGCTTGATCTTTGGAATTTCAAATTGGTTGGCCGTGGAAGACCAGAGGAGCCTGGAGGGACGATAGGGGCGCACCAGGTTTTGCAGATATTTTGGAGCGGTATTGGTGGCAATCCTGTGCATAAAGCATAGAGATTTAAACTTGACTCGGTTTTCAATTTTTAACCAATGTAGCTTCCTGATATATTTAGTAGTTGGAGTGGAGATGGGAATTTTCCATAGTAGTCTAGCTGCTGCATTTTGTACTGTCTGTAGCCTGCGGACAGTGGCTTTATTTGCCCCCAGGTACAGAACGTTGCCATAGTCTAGCCTCGATGTTATTAGAGCATTGACAACAGTTTTCTTGGTGTTTTCAGGCAGCATCCAACAGATTTTTTTTAGCCATTTTAATATGGCGAAACAGGTAGCCGAGGTTTTTACCGCTTGCTGATGCAAATTGAGCGAGTCATCAATGATGACGCCCAAATTGCGAGCGTGCGTGACAGGGGTAGGGGGGATGCCCATTTCAGATGGCCAATGTTGGGGTCCCCAGAGTTCTTTATTTTTTCCCAGCACGATTAGCTCGGTTTTTTCGCCGTTGAGTTTTAAAAAGTTTTCATGCATCCATTCAGCGATTTTACTGCTGTCCATTCTGTAATATCAAAGTGTCCATTCTGTAATATCAAAGTGCCCTGGGGGTGCAACACATGGGCACACCCCTCAGGATACTTTGTATATTATGGCCTCTGATAGTTCATCTGAGATTCTGTGATCCAAGCGTACATCTCTTGTACAGTCCTTGGGAAGTAATAAAGGCAGGATCAGCCAATCTCGCCATGATTATGGGAACCCAAGGCCCTTTGTCAGGAGTACCATGAGAAGTTCTGTGACAGCTTTTTAAACTAACTGTACTCTGTGGTCATCATCATCGTGTTGTTAGACCTCTAAGAATACTTGACATAGCTACAGATTCTAGCAACTCCTATTGATTCTGTATTTTCCCAATGCCACCCTTGAACAAACAGCTTCCCTTTATGTAACATCCACTGTGACATCACGGGTCTCTTAAGCCTGTATGCCATACACACCTGATTAGGTAGTCTAAATACATACGCTCAGACCCAAAAACACTCAGGACAAAGGGGGCAGAGCTCGCCTGACTCCATGATGGTGGCAAGTTGAGAGAACTCCGCCGATAGCCACCTAATATCCGTCAAAATCCGTGGGCATTACTGAAAGATTGCCCTCCCCAACGGGATTCTAGTAGTACCGATGCTGAGGGCTACTCAAGGAACCCTTTGATTTCAGGATTGAAGATTTCCAGCAGCCGCGAATAACGGGAGCGACTGTGGCAGCGGGTGTGTCACTGCGGCATGTGCGAGAGGGGAGGTGAAGGGGTACACGTCTGTGAGCGCTCGCAGACGCGTAGACTTGCGGTTGCAGAGATGCGATTTGCCCAGAGAAGCTGCAGCAGAGGTAGCGAAGTGAGGTGCGGTTGCCCGGCCCTGAAGAACTTTGAAAGACAGCGAGGGCCTAGCGGGAGTCAGCGCGACATGCATGGGAAGCAGACTGGGCTGAACGAATTGCTGGACCGGAACCCCACCCCTCCTTCCCCCTGTGACGCCATCGGACGGCACAGTAAGTTGAGAGTGCCAGCGCTACAGTGAAGGCGGCGAGTCTGGGTGGGCACATTGGAAGGTGAAAGCTGGAGGGGTGAAAGATGGAGTCAGCCACGTAAGCAAGTGCTAAAGTGCTATTGGGAACAGTTGCATGGCATACCTGGAAGCTAGTGGAGCGAAGAAGCGGGGCAGTGGATTTACACAGACATGCCCATCCCTGTGTCATGGCTCTGTCATTCGCACACACGGCAGTTCCGTGAGGGGGCCAGCAAGAGCAAACACTGAGCAAGTTGGTGAGGGCAAGGAGAGCCATGCTCTTTGGCCCAGCTAGGATCCCCACACAGGTGTGCTGTTTGGACTGCTCATGTGAAGAGTGGATTCCCTTGGCCTATGCGCAGATTTGTGCAATGTGGGAGTAAAGTAGAAATAAATAGACACTTACTGGTGTATGCAGAGGCTGGGTGCGTGGACTCACGGTGTGCGCCCTACAGGCCGCACCGAACTTGAGGGCCCCGGGCTGGTGATCCCCCTGGAAACGTGGCTTTGGTGATATACTGCTGTACTACTGCTTCTGTCCATAGTGGGTCAGAGATCACAACAGCGCTTATTAGGAGCAAGCCCTAAGGACTGGCTACATCACATAATATAGCGGCAACATGGGGAAGACGGATAAACTTCAGACAAAGCAACAATTCCAGCTCCATAAAACCCCTAGATCACGGGAAAATACCCCTATGGACCCTGAAGACACATCGGATGACCACAAGGGTCAACTGATAAAGGTTTGAAGCAAATATTGCGCACCATGCAGCAAAGCCTCTACGAAATAGACCGCAAAATAGACGCTTTGTCGTTCCGTGTGGACAGGATGTCCAAACGCCTTGATAAGCATGGCGACAAACTTAACGCGGTACATCAAAATATAACAGATGTGGAGGATATTGTGAGAGCGGTCTCAGAGACGGATAAAGTGAGAGATAAGATCATCCAAGCTCTACAATCCAAAGCAAAAGATCTCGAAGCGAGGTCGAGAAGGAACAACATCCACATATTAGGGGTAGCGGAGTCGTCTAATATGGGAAACATGGAGCAACACGTGTTAAAGCTGCTCATCATGCTTTTGGGCAGAGACACCTTTTCAGATGTGTTCATAGTTGAACGCACCCGCCACACCTTGGCACCCACGCCAGTGCCGGGAGTGGCTCCACAACCCATTATAGCGAGGTTGCTGAATTATAGAGACCGCAACTGTGCCTTGCGGAGGACGCGTGAACATGGTACGCTGCGGCACGACGGAGCGAGTATATCCTTATTTCCGGACTTTATGATGCAAGTCCAGGAGGCAAGACAGCTTTTCATTTCTGCTAAATAGCACCCCAGGGAACTATACCTGGAGTACCGCATGCAATACCCAGCCGAGCTCAGAGTCTGATCGGATAGGAAGGTACATTTTTTCACAGACCCTAAGGCAGTCCTGCGGTTTTTAAAAGACAAAGCACAAGCCACGAGACGGCAGGGTTCACCAAATAGTCCTCATCCAAACACAGATGCGGCCCCGGACACTGAGGATGAACAAGTAGAAAAGGGGAACAGGACTCTAGTTGTACAGCAGGTCACATTGAGATTGAAGAGAATAGCAAGATCCGCATTGAGCTGTGTCTTCAGGCACAAAGGGGACTTTTGGACTCAGTTGCAGCATGGTTGACTAGGTTTTACTCTGCACCCATCGAATTAAATGCACATTGTGGGTCTTGTGGGGGTGGCTGCATCAGGGAAAGTCATACCAGATACCAGTCCCCCATGGATGACCGTTACTCCAGTAATTTGTGGTAAGCCCCAGCAGGGGGAGGGGGCGTAAATGTTCGGAAGCGAGTGGCAGTGAGAATGTTTATGCACCTAAGTTAAGAGAAGCGATTTATAGGTGGTGTTATGGCATAGGAGAGTTGTTAACATCTGCCCCCAAGTGTAACACACTAGTTCTCATGTTTTGTTGTGCTTTCTTACATATAATAGGGCGGAAGGGAGGTGGGGAGGGCATTTCTGAGGTCATGGAAGTTGTGGGTACCCATGGCGTGGGAGAGATGCGTTTCATTGCATGTATTGTTTTTGTTAGACTTGACGACAATGTGAATCATATATGTACCAGGCCTACCGCACGCGCAGAGATCCTCACATTCGGCACATAGGCGTAATGACACCTGACAGAAATAGAATGCAATCCTTGCAGTTCATGACCTGGAATGTCCGGGGACTGAACAACAACAGGAAAGTGCATAGGGTGGCGGCATACCCGAAAAGGCATTCGATAGACGCAGCGGTCTTACAGGAGACGCACCTAAAGACAGAAAGCAGTGAGGCAGTGCAACGAAAACATCAGGGCCAGTGTTACGCAGCTGACTACACCTCGCACGCCAGGGAGTACTGTGATGGGAGGATAGGCGTTCTGGGGTAGACATGACATGAATACTCAGGGACCCGCATGGTTGGTTCGCAGCTCCCTCTGTAGCAAAGGTGATCTCAGGGTCGTTCTGGTTGGCATATATGGGCTGAATCATGATGACCCTCACTTCTATACCACACTGGAGGTAAAACTGATGCAATGGGCGGGGATCCCTCAGGTCTGCGGGGATGTCTTCAATTGTATCCTAGGCCCAGACATAGATCGATCCAAGGGTCAGTCCAGGCACTCAGCTGCAGCGGCACTAGCAATAACCAATATTATGCATAGAGGAGGTCTACTAGACGTATGGAGACGTAGGCATCCTTTACAGAGAGTTTACATGCACTACTCCTCTGTTTATGACACACATGCTCGTATTGATTTTTGGTTGGTTTCGGGGGGGATTGAGCACTAGAGTGTAAGCCTGTACTCATCTCCCCAGAACATATTCTGACCATTCCCCTGTTCAGCTCGCCCTTCAGTATGATGCACCGAGAGTCCCTGCATTCACCTGGCGATTCCCACCATACTCTTTATTAGACACGGTCTTCAAAGCGGAATTGACAAAAGCAATTGAAGAGTTCTTTGCGAATAATTTTGGTTCGGTCCCAAAATTTGCCACTATCTGGGAAACCTTTAACGTCTATATAAGGGGGGTGGTAATCTCTGCACACGCTGGGGTCCTCTGCTAATTACGCAGCAGGCTAGCGACCTTGGAAAAAGAAATTGGAAGTATGGAAAGGGCACAATCGGGAGCAGATGGGCTACACAACGCAGCAAGGCTTAAGCAAAAATGAGCGGAATTCCAAGATACAGCAAACAATGACATTAAGCATATGGGAAAGTATGCTACTGCGCGTTGTCATGGGGAGCGAGATAGGCTGGGTGCCACACTAGCAGGGATCCTGAGACCCAAAAGAGACTTAGATAGAATGGCAGCCATGACAGATGAGGAGGGATGCAATTTAGCCACACCGGAGGAAATTGCTGCTGCTCACTTCCGCTCCTATTACCAGACACTATACACATCACAAATACCACACAATAGCGAAGCGCTCAATGAATACTTGTCATATATTAAAATGTGGTGGTTAGTCACGGAGCATAGGGAGTATTTGATGGCCCCTCTGGGGACAGACGAAATTCGAGTTGCGCTGCGAAGTATGGCAACCGGTAAAGCGCCAGGCACAGATGGCCTGTCGGTAGTCTTCTATAAAGAGTCCCAAGAATTGTTGATTCCTCATCTTAAAACGCTTTTTGAGCAAATGGCTGAGATTGGGATCATGTCCTCCTCCTTACGAGAGGCTGTGATAGTAACGCTGCTGAAGACAGGTAAACCGCCCACTCATTGTTCCTCGTATAGGCCATTGTCCTTATTGAATGTGGACGCTCAAATATCGAAAAAATATTGGCAAATAGACTGGCGCCCCTATTACCAGGCATTATCCGCCCGGAGCAAACGGGTTTTGTCCCTAGTCGAACCCTGTCACAAAATTTGAGGACACTATTTGGTGTATTGCAGAGACTGAATCCAGAGGTCAGGACCGCTGAGGTATTTCTTGATGCCGAGAAGGCTTTTGACTCAGTGGAATGGGGGTTCATGTTTGCTGTCCTGTGCAGGATCGGGGTCAGGGAGGTATTTTTGCGCTTGATCTCGGTTTTGTACACAGCACCTACTGCCTGGGTGAGAGTAGGGAATGCAGTTCCTGAAACATTTATCATCACTCGAGGCACGCGGCAGGGATGCCCCCTGTCTCCCTTACTATATGCGATTGTGGCCGAACCGTTGGCCTGTGCAATCCGTGAGTATCACTCTCACAGAGGGCTGCAGTTCCCAGGGTATAGATTGAACATATCTGCATATGCGGACGATACCCTACTGTATATTCACGACCCGGAAGATAATCTGTCTCCCATACTACAACAAGTGGCTCAGTTCGGCGGACATTCGGGGCTGCGAGTAAATTAGGATACGTCTATAATATCTCTTCTTACTCCTGTCACTGTGGCCCCTGACTCTGAGTTCCCATTGCGGTGGACAACGTAGTCTGTAAGGTACCTTGATATAAAAGTCCAAACTGACCCGGTAGTGGTTATCCCAGACAATTATGGGATAGCGTGGCAGAGATTAGCAGATGATATTGATAGATGGATTAAACCCCCACTCTCACTAATGGGAATGGTAGCTATAATGAAGATAGTGGTTCTGCTGCTATTTATTTTTTTTATTCCAAAACATACCAATCCCATTACCGCGCTCTCTATTCAAGCAATTGCGCACACAGCTCATTAGGTTGGCGTGGGCCGGGAAGCAGCCTTGAATAAGATGGGACTTTCTCACCTTGCCCTACGAGCTGGGAGGGTTGGGGGCCCCTGACCTGGAGAAGTGCTACAGAGCATCGTAGAGCATGTTTACTCATTACTGGATACATAGCCCACATGACATGCCCTCCTTGTACTTGGAAAGGAATGCGGCAGATCCGCTCACCTTGACCCAGACATTATTCCACCCTCTACCCAGCTGACAAAAAACATTGGATTCATTGGCCACCACAGCACAGGTGTGGCAAACACGGTTGCACATGCCGGCAGGAGCTTTACTGTACTCAAAGGAGATCCCATTAAGTTGTTGCTTGTGGTTCCCCCTGGGACAGGAGGGTGGGGCAAGACGGGCACTGCAGACTGTGGGCATTCAAAATATGGGAGATTTTTTCAATGACGGGGCGATTAGCAGCTGGGAGGAGCTTCAAAAACTAGAAGTGCAGCCGTCAGGCTCGGCACTGTTCCACTTCAGAGCTAGACACACCCGGCACGCTCTCTTGGGGGTGACATGATCGAACCACAGGCAATGGGTGCCCTAACCACTCCTATTAAAGTTAGTGATCCCAACAAGCTGATCACCAAGTTTTATTCCAGCATGCAGGAGTCCCGCCGGCGGAAGTGGTGAAGGTCAGACTAGAACGGCAGCACGAATTGGGCACCCCACTGAGCGATATAGATTGGTAGTATTGTTGTACACGCACCAAGACCATCTTTCCAAATGGAAGGCATAGGCTCATCCACTATAAATTCTTGCATAGGGCCTATTGCACTCCAGAGAGGCAGTATCAATATGGGCTGGCAGAGAACTGCCAATGCAAGCGATGCGGGAGTGATGAGGCAGGTTTTTGGCACCTAGCCTGGTAGTGCCCTGGGATTCAATCATTCTGGGGTGACGCGTTTCACGAACTGGGGGTCATTATAAGCGCGGACCTTGAGCCTGACACTAAAATGGCAATGTTGGGTTGGGATATAAATGTGAAAAAAGCGACACGCCCATTGGTCTTCTCTTGGCCAAACGCCGAGTGGCGATACGCTGGACAGGGGGCCTGGTTCCGAATTTAACAGAATGCCAGGCGGACATGTTGTATTGCAACACACAAGCTGATGTGTTTAATGAGTTGCTTCCTCCTTCCAGCCGGCCTAAGAGTTGTTGGGCTCCCTACCAAACATATTTCCTCAGTAAAAGCACAAATGCTGTTCCTGGTAGTGTCAAAACCACTGGTGTGGCTGAGTTGCAGGGCTAGAAGGCATAAAGTACTGATGGACCGGTGCAAAAGGGGCTCCGTAGACTGGGAGATGCAACATGCGACTGCGGGTATTCGGAATGCCTACAGTGGGATGGATGTCGGCCACACTTAACAGAAACAATTTCTAAATGCGGACATTACGAGGGTAATCCAAATGGGAAAAGTGGGGATTTCATGTACTCTGTGTTCTTATTATGTACGCTTTGCCATATAACTGATAGTAAGTGGTAACATGTACTGGTCATGATGTATACATCTTTATTGTTCTTTTTTTTATTTTTGTGTTTTGTTGTTCACTAAAATTCAATAAAAAAATTAATAAAAAAAAATCAAAACAACACTCAGGACAGACGTTGTCCCTTGAACATAACCAAACTAAAACTTCATTCCAGCCAAAATCCTGAACATGCTGAGTGAATTCTTCTGTCGGCAGCTAGGCACTATCTACACTCCTAGAAATGCCATCAATCATACAAGATTATTTGAAAATATTTAGGGTGCCAGGTTAGGCATTCATAGTCTCCACCTTCAGTTTGTTCACTAATTCTATAGAACTAAGAAACCCCTGAGTGTATGCTGCACCAAGAAGCCCTCCAGGTGTATGATGCGCTCCATAAAACCCACAAACATAAACTTCTAATTTGGACATTTTGCAGTTACGTCAGTTGCTACTCTTGAGTGTCTCGTACCACACTGAAGTCCATAGTCACAGAGACATGGTGCAGTAGAAGCAGAATATGGAGATTTTCCATGATAACATCTGCGGAAATGCCCTTTTGCGACCAAGTTGGATGTGATTGGGGAGCATGGCTCCTGAAGAAAGTTTGTGCAGCACTGTGTGGCCTTGGGAAGAAACCTAAGATGTTGATAAACAGATACCTTGCAAGTCTGCTTGCTTGTGTGCACTACTCTTACACAGCACCCTGAAGATGAACAAAAATGTGCCTCATGTTTTTGGTTGAGTCTGAAAGTATTCATTGCAAATGTTAATAGTCTATGACTATTTTCTTGCGTGCTCACTGTACTACTGGAACCAAGCTGCATCCGACTGAATAGGACCAAATAGCCCAACACCGGCGTTGGGTTGCTTGTATTCCTGTTCAGAAAGGACCTGTCCTGGCTGTTGATGCTGCACTGTACCTATTGGAGCAAGACCAAGGCTGATTTGAGTATGGCTGGGTCTAATCTGAGGTGACAGGGTAGGTAAAAAACGATGGTCTGGGATGTGGTATGAGTAAATACTAGTGGTTGAGTTTAATTCAAGCATTTCATCCATAAATTTTTTGTATTCAACAGTTTTAGTTGAGCAAGCCAGTTTGCAATCCGTTTTGAATCTCATGCGCTAGTTGTAACCTACTAATGGTCAAAAACGATTTCCAGTAGGCTATGTTCGCATGAACAAGTAAACATGGCTGCAGCAGGTTACAGTTATACACACATAGGCAATGCGTTTATTTCTTCAACACTTGTAATACCCAAGCTACCTGTTTATCTTACATTATACCTTTGCTCATGTTTCCAAGAATACATGCCATCAAGTCGCTGTCAACGAAATACTGATTTAGCCCCCCACAATCATGACCATTGTTATGCTTGGCACCAAAAATGTGGTGCATCCTTTGGTATCATACAAAAGAAAGCTTTCACTGTAACTCCCCCTGGGCCATCTGAGGATTCCTAATGGGGATTCTGGCTTCCTGCGGTTGTGAACTAGGTAGGTGCCAGTTCTTCAGCTGACTGTCTCTTTGATAGAAGGTGAGAACTCTGCATACTTCTCAGACCTGCCAGTTTCCCAACCACAACCCCTGTCTGAACCTGCCTATGTTCCTGAAACACTTGCTATATTTACTTTAAACTGTTAGGTTCAATTGCCTTTTGCTAGTTTAGCTCATTTCTAGTCTCACCTATAAATGAAGTTGCTGGAAAAGGAAACTTTCGGTCCCCGAGAGGAGGTGGGATTACCCTATATTGTTCAGGTCTCCCCTGATGCTTTAATGACCTTTCTGCACTCCTTTCTAGAGAGCCATTACCCCAAATGCACATCCTAATGAAGTTCGTTTTTCCCACATCTTAATGAAGTTAGTCTAAATGGTAGAAAACATGACAAACAATAGTAAAATAGTGGGGTAACACCGTACAAAATCGGTAGAAATGAGCGAAGCTTTCCATAGACACAATCAATAAAGAAGTATATTGTGTCTGGTATGTCAAACTGTTTGTTAAAGTGATATGTTGAAATATTTCTAATTCCTCCACCCTTGCACATGATTGGTAGTCTGCAGTCGTGTCTGTGATGCTTGCTGAAGCTAGTTTGTCATATTGAAAGCTGCGCATTGTGTTGGGGAGAGAAGAGGTGGGGGCGTTGGGGGGTCTGGAAGAGAGAGCTCCATTCTGCACAGGGGCTCATTAGTCTGCTCCATTTAGAAGGCCAATTAAAATAGGCCTGCAGGGATATATATTTTTTTCTTTTTCTCATTCAGTGTCTCAAAGCAGCTCCTTTGAGCATGTTGCCCTTTTTGGCTCATTTGAAGAAAGGTGAGCATTACCACACGAAAGATGCCGTTAGCGCCCACAATTTAAGAGTATGATTAACCACACCCAGACTGCAGCTCAGCACTCAAGTCTGCTGAATTTTCTTCCTAATTTAATAAAACTTTGGTCTGACGAAATGTTGTCAAAGATAATTCTGCACATTGGAATGTGCAGTTTGCTTTAGTTCACCTGGGTTTTAGTGACTCTTGCTTGTGAAGCCAGACTCTTACAACGCCACCACTGTTCTTTCCCTCCATTTTGAGGATATCTGAACAGACATACCACTCGTCATACTCAAAATAACCCTTTCTAGATTCTTCCAGTTTCTACCCCTCCTTGCATCATCTCATACCTCTTTTGCTGTGTCTCATACCTCTTTTACTGTGCAGATCTCCAAAACCAGCCTCTCTAAACCCTTCCCTCAGACTCTTTCACCTCCACCTCCCATCTACTCATCCCACTCCTCCTCCTGCTGCTATGACCTCCCAAAAATAAAATAAATCAAAATTCAATACCTTTCCCTCTTCTAACACTCCACTATCCCTTTTTAATCCAAATAACAGTCTAACATGTCCACAACTCAAATTAATTTCATATTTCCCTATACGTATTCCCCACTAATACTGTTTGGGTTCCAGAGTGGCGTGCTACTCACCGAAAAGCGCTTCAACACCTCATCAGGGATAGTATAAATGCAAACCTTTTCCCTCCTCTATCCCTCCACTATCCTTCTCAACCCAAATAACAGACTAACATATCACCCACTCAAATGACTTTCATATTTCACTATAGTAATTCACCACTAATCCTTTATGGGTTCCAGAGTAGCGTGCTTCTCGCTGAAAAAGCACTTTGATGCCTAGTCGGGGTAGAAAGCGCTATATAAATGCAATTACAATACAATTACAATACTGACAGATGGTTACAAAGATGTTTTCCTGCAATATTTCCCTCCTAAGTATCCTCGTTCGGTATGGCGGTGATTACAGAACAGTTCCATATCGTTATTCATAGTTAACTCTCTTAATATTGCTTTGTGTGTTGGAACACCTTGCCATCTGGTGATTTAACAGTGGCCGTCGAAGTATTGAAGCGATGGCTATCATAGAACGAGGCCTGGTAGCCATAACACATGGACCGCCCTATGTATTTCTGCACATCTTACTACCAATCTTCTTTGGGGGGGGGGGGGGGGGGGAATATTTTTATTTATTTTCAGGAAAAATAAAAAAAGTACACTGTCATATCACTGCATCACATTGACAACATTATGAATAACTATTTGTAGGAGAGTAGGGTCTGCTATCCTATGGTCACCCCAAATGTTTGCGTTTTGCTTCACTGGTTTATGACTTAATGTGGCTGTGGGCCTGCTATTCAGACCCACAGCCTGCTGTTCTCTCTCTAAATAGTTACCCATGTACTTTAGGTGCATAACGACATTGGAACTGGTTCACCTTATTGGCCCCTGTAACAGTGTACCCAGGTACCCAGGGCATAGGTGCTTCCAAGGCCTACCAGGGGCTGCAGCATGTATTATGCCACCCCTGGCCTGGCCTCCATATTTGACACAACTGGCTGATCACTCAGCTGGGGTAAGTCGGTGTAACCACCCCTTACTTAGGTATAGTATGCCTATACCTAACCTAAAATGGACACATATGTTCCTATCAGTCACTCCTATGGAAGGCCTCATCAATCCTGGAGGCAGAGTGCTTGGAAATATGTGAGATAGCGCTCTGGCATGCGCTGAGCCTGTCTGCAGCTTTCGGAACCATGTCCTTTAGCTGTTTCATGATACTGCCATACCATATACTCTTAAGTGCATTATAATCCTCGCGGTTAAAGGCTATCTTAGGTTTGGCTTTATCAAAACATGTCGAGTAAGGTGTCATACGAATTGGAATACTACCCCCTCGCCAGTTCTGGCGACGGGGGTAGCATTCCACCCTTCTAGAGGGACACGACATGTACCTAACCTGAACCCCGGTTAAAGTTAAACAGAGCCTCAGCATCACAAGATGGATGCTGCCACCGCAGACACAAGTCTGACCTCCTGCTGCTGGGAGTCCTTCCAGCGAGGGCAGCTTGGACAAAGGGTTTCCTGCCTTGGGAGGTGCTAGCACCACCCCAGACAGGATTTTGTGTATTGGGTAGGACAGGGCTGAATAGAATCAGACATGCCTGGGGCACACAAGGTGTCCCTGTGCATAGGCCAGTTCAAACCGGTGCTGGGGCCTTCCAGCCCCAGTCCTGGCGCGAAACTGGACAAAGGAAAGGGGGTGTAACCACCCCCCTTCCTGGTGCCACCCAGAGGAGGGACCTAGTAGGTGATCCGGCCCCCCAGATTCGAATAAGAGTGGGAGCTGTGTCCTGAGACTTCAGATCATCCTGAATCAACTTGAAACTAAGAAGACGACTGGACTTCGACATTCTGCTGCACAGAAGACTGAAGAGCATCTCCCATGTGGCCTAGGAGTGGCCACCCTGTGAACACAGGCACCATCCAGCAACTCGACGTCTGCTTTGTCGCCGCCTCCCGCCGGAGCCCGAGCCCAGAGCCTGACAAGACCCAGACTCCCAGACTTCTCACAGCCCGATCCACAGTCCCTGCAAAGAAGGGACCCGTGGAGGCACCGAGAGACGTGGGACCGGACCTCTTGAAAGACCCCCGAGAAGCGGACTGCGCAGCACCCGAGGCACCCTCGACGCTGTGCTTTGGGGTTTGAGAAGCCCCAAACTCGAGCAGCCATTGCACCGAAGATCAGCCCCCCAGCATCTCCACGATCTGCGTGGGGCCCTTTTGCACCGTGCCACTCGACGCGCCATCCCGGCCACTTGCCACGTGGCTAGCGGTCATCTTGGCGACGAAAACGACAAACTACACCGCTGGTCTGGTTGCTCCAGATTGGCCCTTGCTCCCCTGAAAAGGAGTACCCGCTCTGACCTTGCTGGTCCGAGTGAGAAGCTTGAATCACTTCCTGCGTGGCTTGCTTTAGCCAAGGCCTGTTTGCTCCAATCAAGTTGCCGACACCGCCATCAGCGAGAGCCTACGTGGGACAGCTCGTGACCGACTCCTGGACGTCCTTGACCTCTTCGTGTCCACGTGGCTGCAGAGACAATCTTCACGACATCACCTGTTTGCACCCGACATCGCCTGGTTCCGTCCTGGTTCCACGGTAGTCACTGGCTAGTGACTTTGAACATTGTCCCCTCTGCTTTCAGGTCTTCACCTCTTCAGATCCACCCTTGGATCCACTGGAACTCTTCCCGTCGAGCTGCCTGCAGCATCTTCAGCTCCAAGCACCATCGACCTGCGTGACGAAACCCGACACTACTTGGACCCTATGCACCCGCTTCCTGTGGGTGAGGTAACTCAGCTCCGCCGGTGTTCCCACACTGGTACACACCTCTAGTGTCTGTGTCTGAAGTTTCATCCTTCTAGGTCACTCGGAAGGTTCCTTAATAACTAACATTGTAACTTTTACGCACCATTGACATTGCATTGGTATTGCGTGCGCTTTCCGCACTGCACCCGAGTCCCGCGGGCCTTTCCCGACTTCTTCACTGCTAGTCCCGAACAGCTCCAGCGATTCCCCAGGCCCTAGGCCTCTTCACTTTCCCCATAGTGGTTCTTATACCACTATTTTAGTATATGGTTTAGGTGGCCCCTAGGGCTCATCCATATTCGTGCAACTTTTGTGTATTTAAACCGTGTTTTGTTTTAACGCATTTGCTTCTGTGCTCATAAAGAGTATCAGGGATATTTGTAGAAATAAATCTATATATATTTTCAATATATATCTGTGTGGTGTCCTTTCCTTTGGTATTCAAGGGGATTGTGTATGGTAAAACAGCTTACTTCACATGCCTTTACAGAGTTTAGCCTAAGACTGCTTAGTCCATGCTACCCCTAGGATAGCTTGTCTATAAGGTTGACTTTACAACCTGCACCATAAGGGTTGCTTGGCATTGTACAAGGTGATCACTAGAACTAGTGAGCATCATATACCAGGCCAACTTCTCACATTGGTGAGCAGCGGATTGGGATTTGAGCTTGCTGTTGTTTTACCATTACAATCTTTGGAAATATCTTTTGAAAGATCATACAGGTACCTGATAGGTACACTAAAACAAGACTAAATATACTTAAGTTCTACTGAACTTAGTTGTTGTAGAGGATAGGGAGTAGCACACCCTGACTACAACTACTAGATAGGTTTTGTAGGAAAACACAAGTGTAGGTAGATTGCAACACATCCACCACACTAGAGCAATGTCTGGAGCAGAGGGATCCACTGGACCCAACTCTGTTGAGAGTGACCCTCCAAGGGCACCATCCAAATTTGCTATCTTTCCATTTAAGGAACTGAGGCAACTGTGTTCCATGAGAGGAATCAAAACAGGTCCTACTCCTACAGCAGGACACCTCAGAGAGCTGTTAGACCAGTCTGAAGCTCTAAAGAACTCCAAACCAGGCCCCTCAGGGACTGGTGAGGAAGTTTCTCCTTCTGAAGACGATAACCCTGATGCCCCTACCCCTGTCATCCAGATAGATGAGGAAGACCAGACCCCTGGGAATACTCAGCCGGAGGAAGAGGAGGAGGAGGAGGAGGAAGAAAGTGATTCTGATGATGGTAGAAATAGCCAGGTGTTAGTCAGCAGGCTTAACCAGGCTAACTTAAGCTTATTTGGGACTGAAGGTGGGTCCAACCCATTCAGACCCCCAAATGGACTTAACCAGGAGCATAGGAGGAGGAGTCACTCAGGTGAATCCAATACTTCCCATGTTTCTAGAGGTTCTCATGGCAACTCCAGAAGGGAGTTGACTAGCCCTCAAAGGAGGGAACATGAGGCCAAAATGAGAGAGGCTGAACTTAGGATCCAGAGACAAGAATTAGAAGTTGCCCTGGCCAAAGAGAAACTTGCTAGAGCAAGGCAGCCTAGAGAGAGTGGGTTAGAACCTACTGGTGGCAGCACTATCCCTAAGGATAAAGACAGGTCCTATGACACTAGAAACCTGAGTAAGATTGTGCCCCCCTACAAGGTTGGGGATGATATCCACAAGTGGATGACTGCACTTGAGAGAGCTTGCAAAGTACAGCAGGTCCCTCAGGAGCAGTGGGCAGCAATCTTGTGGCTCTCCTTTGAAGGTAGAGGCCGAGACAGACTCCTCACAGTTAGTGATGGGGATTCTAGAAACTACCTGGTCCTGAAGAGTGCTCTGATTGATGGGTTAGGCTTAACCACTGAACAGTACAGGTTAATGTTCAGAGATACCCAGAAGACACAGACTCAGGACTGGTCTGAATTTGTTGAATGTGCCACTAAGGCTCTGGAGGGCTGGTTGCTGGGAAGTAAGGTTACAGACTATGAAGGATTGTACAATTTGCTTATGAGAGAACAGATTTTAAATAACTGTCAGAACCAGCAGTTGCATCAACATTTGGTTGACTCAGATCTAACCTCTCCCCAAGAATTGGGAAAGAGGGCAGACAAATGGGTTAGAACCAGAGTTAAGCAAAAGAACCAGAACCAGGGTGGTGACCAAAAGAAAACAGACCAAAAGGGTGGGGAGCAGAAAACTAAAGACCAGAAGTCTTCAACAGGGCCCCAAACTAATACTGAGGGTGGGTCCCAAACTTCCAAGAAGAAGAAGAAAGAAGGTCAAAGAAAACTCTGGTGTAGCTTTTGCAAAAACACCACTCACTGGACAAGTGATTGTAAAAAGGGTGGACCCCCCAACACTGCAGCCCCTAAGGCACCTGCACCCACTAGTACAGTTGGCAGTGTTGGTCCACAGACTAAGGGGGTAGTGGGTATCACCTTGGGAACTGATGGAGATTCTGACCTAGTCAGAATCCCCACACAGGCTGTTCTGATCTGTGATGGGGAGATTGATTTTTCCCCTACTATCAGTCCCAATAATTTGGGCAAGTACAGACAGACACCTTTAATTAATGGAAAAGTGGCTCAAGCATACAGGGACACATGTGCCAGTGTCACTATGGTGACGCCTAGCTTTGTGAACCCTGGGCAGTACCTACCAGGTGATAATTCCCTGGTGACCAACGCCAGCAATGTCACTACTACACATAGTGTGGCAATTGTTAACTTTTCCTGGGGAGGGGTAACTGGCCTAAAAAGAGTTGTGGTTAGTGCTGATCTCCCAGTAGAATGTTTGTTGGGCAATGACCTGGAGAGTTCTCTATGGTCAGAAGTTGAGTACAGGACTCATGCAGAGATGTTAGGGATATCATCACATGGCCTTGCTGTGACCAGGTCACAGGCCAAAAAGTGCCTCTCTGAACCTCAGGTCTTGGATCCTGGAACAATGGACCAAGTACCTTCCAAGACAAGGAACAGGAGGGTAAAGGCTGTGCCTTCCCAAATGCCTACAAGTGAGGATCAGCCTTCACAGGAAGATGATTCTGAGACCCCTGAAGGAACTGTCCCTATAGAGCTTGAACGTGATCAGGTTGAGTTTCTGGGGACAGGGGCACCTTCTAGGGCAGACTTGGGGCAGGCTCAGTTATCCTGTCCTTCTCTTGAACCCCTCAGACAGCAGGCTGCTGCTGAGGCTGCTGGGAATGCTCAAGGTACCCATAAGGTTTATTGGGATGATGGGCTCCTTTATTCAGAGGGTAGAGACCCCAAGCCTGGTACAACCAGGAGGTTGGTCATACCTCTGCAATTTAGGGGCTTCCTGCTTACCTTGGCACACGATATTCCCTTAGCAGGACACCTAGGCCAGAACAAAACATGGGACAGACTTGTCTGTCACTTTCACTGGCCTCACATGTCAGAAGATACAAAGGAGTTTTGTCGCTCCTGTGTAACCTGCCAAGCAAGTGGCAAAGCAGGTGGTACCACAAAGGCCCCCCTGATACCACTACCTGTGGTGGGGGTGCCCTTTGAAAGGGTAGGGATTGACATTGTTGGACCAATGGATCCCCCTACAGCATCTGGACACAGATTCATACTGGTGGTGGTGGACCATGCCACCAGGTACCCAGAGGCAATTCCACTTAGGACCACAACAGCTCCTGTTGTGGCCAGGGCCTTACTTGGAGTTTTCTCCAGAGTGGGGTTTCCTAAGGAGGTAGTATCTGACAGAGGTGCAAACTTCATGTCAGGATACTTGACAGCTATGTGGAAGGAATGTGGTGTCAACTATAAGTTCACCACTCCCTATCATCCACAATGCAATGGGCTTGTTGAGAGATTCAACAAGACCCTAAAGGGCATGATCAAAGGATTACCTGAGAAGCTCAGGCGAAGATGGGATATCCTTCTGCCCTGCCTTCTGTTTGCTTACAGAGAAGTCCCACAAAAAGGTGTTGGCTTCAGCCCCTTTGAATTGTTGTTTGGGCACCCTGTAAGAGGACCCCTATGTCTGGTGAGGGAAGGATGGGAGTTACCTCTCAAAAAGCCCAAGCAAGACATAGTGGACTATGTACTTGGTCTCCGCTCCAGGATGGCTGAGTATATGGAGAAGGCATCCAAA
The DNA here is from genome assembly GCF_964261635.1 of Lissotriton helveticus. Lineage (NCBI taxonomy): Eukaryota > Metazoa > Chordata > Amphibia > Caudata > Salamandridae > Lissotriton > Lissotriton helveticus. The sequence continues at coordinate 830,119,216 of NC_136067.1, forward strand.
AACCTTGAGGCTAGCCAGGAATTACAGAAAGCCTGGCATGACCAAAAGGCTGTCCTGACTGAGTACCAGCCTGGACAGAAGGTATGGGTGTTGGAGCCAGTGGCCCCAGCAGCACTCCAAGACAAATGGTCTGGACCCCATACAATCCTTGAGAAAAAGGGAGAGGTTACCTACTTGGTGGACCTTGGAACTCCCAGGAGCCCCCACAGGGTGCTCCATGTTAACAGGCTGAAAGCATATGTTGACAGGGCAGACATGGGCTTGCTCATGGCTACAGATGAGGGGCAGGAGGAAGAGAGTGACCCTCTCCCAGACCTACTGACTCAGAACCCTGAAGATGGCTCAGTTGATGGTGTGGCCTTAGATGGCAGCCTCACTGAACATCAGCAACATGACTGTAGACAGGTTTTGCAGTCATATCGACATATGTTCTCCCTGACACCCAGTCAGACTAACTGGTGTACCCATGTGGTGGACACTGGTGATAGTCTTCCTGTAAAGAACAACATTTACAGGCAGCCTGACCATGTCAGAGACTGCATCAAGGCTGAGGTACAAAAGATGCTGGAGTTAGGTGTCATTGAGCCTTCAGAGAGCCCCTGGGCTAGCCCAGTGGTTCTGGTCCCCAAACCTCACACCAAAGATGGGAAGAGAGAGATGAGGTTTTGTGTGGATTACAGAGGACTCAATGCTGTCACCAGGACAGATGCACACCCAATTCCAAGGGCAGATGAGCTCATAGACAAATTGGCTTCTGCCAAGTATTTGAGCACATTTGACTTGACAGCTGGCTACTGGCAAATCAGGTTAGCTGAGGAGTCTAAGGCCAAGACAGCATTTTCTACCCCCAGTGGGCATTACCAGTTTGTGGTGATGCCCTTTGGTTTGAAAAATGCACCTGCCACCTTCCAAAGGTTGGTTAATCAAGTCCTTACTGGGTTGGATGACTTTTGTGCAGCATATCTGGACGATATTGCTGTCTTTAGCTCCACCTGGGAGGATCACCTGGTCCACCTGAAGGAAGTGCTAGAGGCTCTGCAAAAGGCAGGCCTCACTATCAAGGCAACCAAGTGCCAGATAGGGCAGAGTAAGGTTGTGTACTTGGGCCACCTTGTGGGTGGAGGCCAAGTTCAACCACTGGAGAGTAAGATTCAGACCATAAAGGACTGGACTCCTCCAACTACCCAGACTCAGGTCAGAGCTTTCTTGGGCCTGACTGGGTACTACAGGAAGTTTGTTAAGAACTATGGGTCCATTGTGACTCCTCTTAATGATCTGACATCCAGGAAGATGCCCAAAAAGGTTCAGTGGACAGAATACTGTCAAAAGGCATTTGATGACCTGAAGAAGGCCATGTGCTCTGCACCTATCCTGAAGAGTCCTGACTACTCAAGAGAGTTTATTGTCCAAACAGATGCTTCTGAGTTGGGAGTGGGAACTGTGCTTTCACAACTTAATGTAGATGGTCAAGACCAGCCCATTGCTTTCATTAGCAGAAGGCTGACCCCCAGAGAGAAACGTTGGTCAGCCATTGAGAGGGAGGCCTTTGCTGTGGTGTGGGCCCTGAAGAAGTTGAGACCATACTTGTTTGGCACTCACTTCAAGATTCAGACCGACCATAAGCCCCTCTTATGGCTTAATCAGATGAAGGGTGAAAACCCCAAACTGCTCAGGTGGTCCATTTCCCTACAGGGGATGGACTTTACAGTGGAGCACCGCCCAGGGACTGACCATGGTAATGCAGATGGTCTCTCCAGGTACTTCCACTTAGAACATGAAGACACAACTGGTCAAGGTTAGTCTAATGTCCCTGCGTTTGGGGGGGGGTTGTGTAGGAGAGTAGGGTCTGCTATCCTATGGTCACCCCAAATTTTTGCATTTTGCTTCACTGGTTTATGACTTAATGTGGCTGTGGGCCTGCTAATCAGACCCACAGCCTGCTGTTCTCTCTCTAAATTGTTACCCATGTACTTTAGGTGCATAACAACATTGGAACTGGTTCACCTTATTGGCCCCTGTAACAGTGTACCCAGGGCATAGGTGCTTCCAAGGCCTACCAGGGGCTGCAGCATGTATTATGCCACCCCTGGCCTGGCCTCCATATTTGACACAACTGGCTGATCACTCAGCTGGGGTAAGTCGGTGTAACCACCCCTTACTTAGGTATAGTATGCCTATACCTAACCTAAAATGGACACATATGTTCCTATCAGTCACTCCTATGGAAGGCCTCATCAATCCTGGAGGCAGAGTGCTTGGAAATATGTGAGATAGCGCTCTGGCATGAGCTTAGCCTGTCTGCAGCTTTCGGACCCATGTCCTTTAGCTGTTTCATGATACTGCCATACCATATACTCTTAAGTGCATTATAATCCTCGCGGTTAAATGCTATCTTAGGTTTGGCTTTATCAAAACATGTCGAGTAAGGTGTCATACGAATTGGAATACTACCCCCTCGCCAGTTCTGGCGACGGGGGTAGCATTCCACCCTTCTAGAGGGACACGACATGTACCTAACCTGAACCCCGGTTAAAGTTAAACAGAGCCTCAGCATCACAAGATGGATGCTGCCACCGCAGACACAAGTCTGACCTCCTGCTGCTGGGAGTCCTTCCAGCGAGGGCAGCTTGGACAAAGGGTTTCCTGCCTTGGGAGGTGCTAGCACCACCCCAGACAGGATTTTGTGTATTGGGTAGGACAGGGCTGAATAGAATCAGACATGCCTGGGGCACACAAGGTGTCCCTGTGCATAGGCCAGTTCAAACCGGTGCTGGGGCCTTCCAGCCCCAGTCCTGGCGCGAAACTGGACAAAGGAAAGGGGGTGTAACCACCCCCCTTCCTGGTTCCACCCAGAGGAGGGACCTAGTAGGTGATCCGGCCCCCCAGATTCGAATAAGAGTGGGAGCTGTGTCCTGAGACTTCAGATCATCCTGAATCAACTTGAAACTAAGAAGACGACTGGACTTCGACATTCTGCTGCACAGAAGACTGAAGAGCATCTCCCTTGTGGCCTAGGAGTGGCCACCCTGTGAACACAGGCACCATCCAGCAACTCGACGTCTGCTTTGCCGCCGCCTCCCGCCGGAGCCCGAGCCCAGAGCCTGACAAGACCCAGACTCACAGACTTCTCACAGCCCGATCCACAGTCCCTGCAAAGAAGGGACCCGTGGAGGCACCGAGAGGCGTGGGACCGGACCTCTTGAAAGACCCCCGAGAAGCGGACTGCGCAGCACCCGAGGCACCCTCGACGCTGTGCTTTGGGGTTTGAGAAGCCCCAAACTCGAGCAGCCCTTGCACCGAAGATCAGCCCCCCAGCATCTCCACGATCTGCGTGGGGCCCTTTTGCACCGTGCCACTCGACGCGCCATCCCGGCCACTTGCCACGTGGCTAGCGGCCATCTTGGCGACGAAAACGACAAACTACACCGCTGGTCTGGTTGCTCCAGATTGGCCCTTGCTCCCCTGAAAAGGAGTACCCGCTCTGACCTTGCTGGTCCAAGTGAGAAGCTTGAATCACTTCCTGCGTGGCTTGCTTTAGCCAAGGCCTGTTTGCTCCAATCAAGTTGCCGACACCGCCATCAGCGAGAGCCTACGTGGGACAGCTCGTGACCGACTCCTGGACGTCCTTGACCTCTTCGTGTCCACGTGGCTGCAGAGACAATCTTCACGACATCACCTGTTTGCACCCGACATCGCCTGGTTCCGTCCTGGTTCCACGGTAGTCACTGGCTAGTGACTTTGAACATTGTCCCCTCTGCTTTCAGGTCTTCACCTCTTCAGATCCACCCTTGGATCCACCGGAACTCTTCCCGTCGAGCCGCCTGCAGCATCTTCAGCTCCAAGCACCATCGACCTGCGTGACGAAACCCGACACTACTTCGACCCTATGCACCCGCTTCCTGTGGGTGAGGTAACTCAGCTCCGCCGGTGTTCCCACACTGGTACACACCTCTAGTGTCTGTGTCTGAAGTTTCATCCTTCTAGGTCACTCGGAAGGTTCCTTAATAACTAACTTTGTAACTTTTACGCACCATTGACATTGCATTGGTATTGCGTGCGCTTTCCGCACTGCACCCGAGTCCCGCGGGCCTTTCCCGACTTCTTCACTGCTAGTCCCGAACAGCTCCAGCGATTCCCCAGGCCCTAGGCCTCTTCACTTTCCCCATAGTGGTTCTTATACCACTATTTTAGTATATGGTTTAGGTGGCCCCTAGGGCTCATCCATATTCGTGCAACTTTTGTGTATTTAAACCGTGTTTTGTTTTAACGCATTTGCTTCTGTGCTCATAAAGAGTATCAGGGATATTTGTAGAAATAAATCTATATATATTTTCAATATATATCTGTGTGGTGTCCTTTCCTTTGGTATTCAAGGGGATTGTGTATGGTAAAACAGCTTGCTTCACATGCCTTTACAGAGTTTAGCCTAAGACTGCTTAGTCCATGCTACCCCTAGGATAGCTTGTCTATAAGGTTGACTTTACAACCTGCACCATAAGGGTTGCTTGGCATGGTACAAGGTGATCACTAGAACTAGTGAGCATCATATACCAGGCCAACTTCTCACACTATTCACATATATAAAGCATGAGAAAAAACAGATACAGTGTTGATGGTATGTCAAGTAACCATAATAGCGATAATATTCATACAATATTAGCATATTTTATCTCTAAAATCTTACCTCCAACTTTATTAACCATAACATAAATAGTCTGTCGCGTGTATTCCTCACATTTGCTTAATGATTACTGTACATGCTCTACTAAACTTCCCACGAATATGTGGATATACAAACGGGTGCATATATGATAGCGTTGTGTGTACTTAGGGGGGTTGTCGGCATCTCATGTTGCTATACATAGTATCACTTTCGTCGGTCGCGATTTTTTGAGTAAGAGCAAAGTGTGCATGTCATCTGGCCTACTATATGTTCCAGTCATCGCTATGGGAGCGCCACCTGATGTGTTGTTGATGTAGATGCACTCGGTTGGGTGGATTGTAGTTTGGCCTCTATAGTAGTTAAGTAGTCATTCCATTGCGTAGGATTAGAAGGATTAGTCCGTGGTGGGTGCCTCGTTGCATTAAATGTCTGGTCACTTGTTCAGATACCAGCGCCCTACGGAGATCTAAAAGCCACATGTTTGCTCTGGCCTGTGGGTGATTTCTAAGCCATCGCCAGGTGTCGCTTGTCCAGTCCCAGTTCCAGGTCCAGGAATTTGTTAAGACCCTTCCGACGAGCATTACGCCTTGTGACACCAAGCACAAACTGCAGAGCCTGAGGTGTCGCCTGGGTTCCTGACGCCTCCGTCAGAACCTCGGCTATACCATTCCAGTATGCTCCGAATTACGGCCACGACTATTCCATATGGGGGAATCTAGAGTCCGCAGACATGCACATAGGGTATATGCTCGAGAAGGTAGGATACATACTGGCTATCCATGTGCGGGGTTAGGTAAGTGTAGTGGAGGTAATTAAATTGTGTGTATTTCAGCCTAGCGCTACTTGATATACACTAAGGATAGCCTACACATTGTGCGCACTGTGCTTGTCCGTTATACCTACTGCTAAAGCAGAGTCTCAGTATTCTCGTAGAGGTGCCAATAGGGACGTAAAGTAGGGTCTGAGTGAGTTGTATAGCGCAGTGACAGCCTTTCTGCTTCAGCCGTTTGTAATACCTTAGATATAGTAGGTTCAGTACGTGTATTCCCCATGCCTGGTGGAGCCATTGAATAAACGCTGCGTAGAGCAGAAAAGTGCCCTGTGGCACTCTGCAAACACATATCAGGTGTATTGTTTAAAGGCCATTGGTCTAAATAAACATATCTTTGACTTGAGGTGTTCTAACTCTCATAAGTTCGAGTCAAAGAACAGATCTCCCCATGCATTTAATCCAGCAGTATTCTACACCTCCAGCTCTGCTCTCCCGTGGCAGGCGTAAGTACCAGGCGGCCGCTTGAGGGGGAGGTCTGGAGCATATGGCGAGGGCTGCAACGCAGGCAGAACATACCTTAACCAGTTTTGCCTTGCTGCAATCATTAGCAGATTGCCCCATGTCCGCTGCAACATTGTTTTGGCGCCGGATAGCCATTCTAGTAAAGCAGGTTTATGGAGTTGCACCGTCCAGGGGTCTAGCTCCATGGGATTGCCACCATCCAGCAGGCTGGAGCTGCGCCGCCACGTAATAACTCTCATAGCTAGGCGCTCCCAGTCCTCCTTCTGAGAGGGGGGACATATAGGGGCATATATATCAAGCCCTTTTCCTGTTCGCAAACGGGCCGTTTCTCAGAATCGGCCCGTTTGCGAACGGGAAAAGGCTTTTTGGGATGTATCATCCCAAAAAGGCAGCACAAATTAGAGAATCGCAAAAATTGTGATACTCTATTTTGCAATTACATTTAGGGAATCGTAAATTGCAATTCCGTAAATGCGATGTAGAAAGCACCTAAGTTGTGCGAATTTGTCATAAGAAAGTGCTAATTACCACCAACTGACAGTTGGTGGTAATTTGCTAATTCTTTGAAAAAAGTACTTTTTTGCTTTTTTCAAAGTGCCGTGTCACACATACATGCCCTTAGGACATGTATGTGCGCCACATATGCACACATACATATTTCAGGGGGGCAACAAGGTGTCCTTTAGACACCCTGGCACCCTTGAAATTGCATTCTTAATTTGCGATTCTCTAATTGCGAATCACAAATTGAGAATGTCTTCCCATTCATTCCTATGGGCCTCCTAGCCCATAGGAATGAATGGGAAGGTATTCCTTAATTGCGATTCGCAATTTGCTAATCGCAGTTAAGGAATGCCAAGGAATCACAAAATATTTGCATTATTTTATTACATCCCGTTTTAAGATCCTCAAATAGCGATTCTCTAAAAATCGCTACCTGAGAATCGCAATAACGGTGTTTAATACATATGCTCCATAATGTCTTACTACCAATCTTAGAACCATTTAATACTAGGACAGGTTTGTTTATCTGTAAACATTGAAACGCTGATTCGCCTCGTATTTCAAAACCTGGCCCATGAATAAGAAAATTCAAGCGGATAAGGAGCAAAGTGTAATGTCGGCTGATAGGGTGGAATTCAGTAGCCCATGAAGGAAATGTACCATAGTGTTTCGGTGCTTGCCAGGCTAAAACTCTTTTAGAGTGTACTAGAATTCAGTATACACAGTGTGGAGTTTTGGGTTGATTCCCAAAATAAAATCAAAATGTAATCCTGGTGTTCCATCAGCAAAGGGATTCATAAACCATCTAGTCATCTAGGCAAAATTTATGACTGACGTAAAAGTTTGCAAATCTTAAAAAATGATGCGTCTTTGCTGCAAGTATATCCCACTGTACTGAAATGTACGTGCTTACATGTGCATGAGCAGAGAGTGTTGTGCTTACACTGTCATGGTCAGAAATGTCCTGGGTTGGCACCATGTCCGCATGTGGATTGACGAAGTGTGAAAATTGGCAAGGTACATACAAAATCATGGTGTGTGAAAATCCCAGCTTCCTCGGTCGCAGAAGAAATTTCCCGATTTGTGTAATGTGCCTAAAGCTTCAACCTGCATTATGTACAGTCCTGCCTCAGGGCTTTCCAATCTCCTGTATTCCTGTGTGCTGCAAGACTGGTTGCAGGCTGGTTTCCCAGCCTCCCTATAGGCATTTGGGCCACAAGAAATGAGGGGCGGCTAGAAGGCCTGTTACTATTAGATCTCTCAATCTTAAATCCCATATGCCCATTTGGGCATATGGGATTAGCAAGCACTGTCATGGACCGGCTCGACTGAGAGGTCGGATCCATTTTAAATAATGTTGATAATGCATTGGGTGTTCCTCTGGGAGGTTTTGAGGGCTATGGGGTTTGGTCCAATTTTCATACATACCCTGCAGAATTGTTATCAGGGTGCCTCTGCTCGAATACTGTTAAACGGGCTCCTCACGGCGAGTTTTAACATCCAGAGAGGAACTAGGCAGGGGTGCCCGATCTCGCCCCTCCTATTTAACCTATATGTGGAGCCCTTGGCGCAGATGTTGAGACTGGATGATACAATCCTTCCATTTAGATCAGAACAATACAGCTCCAAGTTAGCTTTGTATGCCGACGACTTAATACTGTACACAAGCGATCCAGAGACAGCAATCCCTAGGGTGGGGGAGTGCATGAGTGAGTATGGGTCCTTCTCCGGGTTTCTTGTCAATAAGACCAAGACAGAGGTGATGTGTTGGAATTTAGAGTGGTCAGGAAGAGTAAGTGAAGAACTGAGATACCTAGGGATCTTTGTAGTAAAGGAATTGGAGAAGATACCTGAGCTCAATTTAAACAGGGTGGCGAAGGAGATCGATAGTCTCTTCAGTAGATGGAGGAACCTCCCCTTGACTATTTACGGAAAAACCAACTTGGTAAAGATGGTCATTCTACCCAAGCTGACATACCTTTTCTCCTCTGTACCATTAACATTTCATAACAAAAGTTTAATGAAGATCCAGAGTAAGATCGGGAGCTTCATTTGGGGTAATAAGGGAGTCCGCCTGGCGTGGAAAAAATTAAGACGCAGGTTAAAAAAAGGCGGGTTAGCCCTACCTGATGTTAGGTTATATGCTGCAGCTTTTCATTTTAAAAGCATACGGATGCTTCTGGTTAAGCCGGGCGAGTCTGCCTGGGGGAGGTTGCTGGGTGAAATGTTGCGAGTAGTAGGGGGTGGAGACGGCGAGGCTTTTCTGTACAAGTTTGGCTCGCCCAGATTTTTCAAGCGGGTGTGCCTGAAGGTATTGAGGGCAGCCTTGGAGTTATGGTATAGACTTAGAAGGTGCTGGGGCATTGGGTACTATTCTGACAATTTCCCGGTTTGGGATGCGCCGGGAACGCCGGACTGCCTACAGGACAGTTTGGCATTGCCGATAAGGAGGGCAGGCATCACAGTCTGGTCTGAACTGTTAGACTCCAGGGGGATACATCCATGGGAGTACCTGAGGGCAAAGATCGGGCCAGGGCTCTCAAGATTCAAATATATACAGCTTACATTTTGGTATGAGGCAGCAAAAGGGGAGATCAGAGGGAATAGAGAGATCGAAGCTTCGTGGCAATCCATCCTCCCAATGAATAAAGAAATCTCTGTCTGGTATAATAGTATGTTGGAGATGGAGGACCACGAGATACCCCCCTCAGCGTTGGTATGGGTGGGAACCCCCCCTCGGGCAGTCAATAGAGTCATTGTATGAGCCATCCCTATTGACCCTGTACAAATATATTAAGCCCGCTTGTTTAAAGAAAAATCTTTTTTTGTGATCAATAGACTCTATTACACCCCAGCGAAAATCGCAAAGTTCGCCCCCGATCCAGCTCCCAAATGCCCTAGATGTGGAACACCTCTCGCAAGCGACCTACACATATTTTTTGAGTGTCCATCTCTTGAAAAATTTTGGAATGAGGTGGGGGATAACATTCGAGATATTTTTAACACCAATATAGTGATTAACATGCCATTAGTGTTTTTCGGGGATGATGGCGGCCTCAGTCAAACCCTCCCCCAGAAGGCCAGAGGGCTATCACTTTATTTGATCCTGCTGGCCAGAAGGGAGATGTGCAGGAAGTGGAGGGACCCTTTACCGCCGCATAGAGAGGATTGGCTCAAGGCTGCATTTTCTATGGCTCGCTTAGATTATGATGGTGCGGAGGACATGACAATGAACATCTGGCACCCCTTTGTGAACTGGGGTAAGAATCTAAGACTAACTTAATATAAATGGTCCAATGATTACACCAGGGTCCCTTACAAAGATGGGGATCGGTCGGAGACCCAAGCGAGTGCGGTAAGCCGTGGGGCCCACAGACTACGAAGGCGGCTTCATAAGACCCGCAGAGGCTTGAAAGGTGAGATGAGGACAAAAAAAAAAAAAGATAATGCATTAAAATAAAAATTATGCGTTAACATCGCATGTGAAACAACGCATGGTGTTACAACGCAGTTGTTACAACGACCACGTTGTTAGTTCGCATGCCGTTACAACGCAAGTCGGAACAACGACTTGCATTGTAAGGGGCAGAAGGTGTTGGATTTAAAATCCAACACCTTCCCTACTGTCCGCACAGACTGGAGTTGTAATAGTAAATTATACTATTCCAACATCCAGTGCCCCTTACAACGCAAGTCGTTGTTCCGACTTGTGTTGTAACGGTATGCAAACTAACAACGTAGTCGTTGTAACGACCACGTTGTAACAGCATGCATGCGAAATAAGGTGGCATATTCTTCTCTGCCTGTTTCGGTCTGTGGAATTCTCAGTATCATGTGGAGTCCAGGAGGATCCTGCCCTCTCCATTTTGCTATTTAAAATACATGCCAATCTTTTGTCAGAATTGGTTCGTGTTTCCGTCATTTTCAAAGGCAGACAGCAATGAACTTCTGAGGTTCGGCGATCAATCTTTTGACTCTGTCAGTCAGCAAGGATTGTGTCTGCTTTCTATCCATGATTATATGGCAGTGAAATTTCTTAAGAAGAAAGTTATAAAGACAGATTTTGGTGTTTTTGAAGGGATTCCTTCTGTTGATCAAAGAGATGCTGCTGGAACAGTTGGGCATGCGGTTCGGTTCCAAAAGGCATGGTCTTGTTACTTGTAGCTCCCTTTGTTGTTGAAAATCCTATCTTTCCTTCCTGCCTCATAGCTTGCCTTGGACATGAGGGTTCATGTCCTTGTGTATCAACAAAAGGGCGTTGAGCCGGTCTTTCTTATTAGCAGCTCCTGTTTGTTGTTCCAGATTAACCGCAGTATATACGCAGTCCTCTGCCTCAACCTAAGGCGCCCGTAGGCCGACTATGGGGGGTAAGAGATACTAACAAACTCCTTTTTTAATATCAGCAGCAATATCTTACACCTCAAGAAATAATGGATTATGTGTTTTGTTTTGTGCCATATGTTCCTATATGTTGGTCTGTCTTGACACTACGTAAGTGATACAGGGTGGATTGTGAAATATGATGGGGTGAACCTATCCCAGGCACTCTTCTGACCATATACTGAACCACTAGGGCATGTTATATATGATAACACTTCGACACCCTTTCTGATTTAGAGTAGGGTCTACACGTTGCACGTTATTTCTGGTCCTAAAGAAACGCCACAGATCCTCCTGTACCATCAGGGCGTGAAACATTTCGACATGACCAAGTATAAACCACTAGGTATTTATACTTCACTTACCAGACAGTCATGCTTCATAACTCTGCATCGACTGCCTTTATTTTACCTCTTTTTTAACCCTACCAAAGGGACCCCTTAATAAACTCATCACCGGGCACCCTCTAGGTAGTTTTAGATCACAGACACACTCACTTGTCAGCTCTGCACACCCGCACGCATCATAACGACTGTTTTACCCTAAAGATCTCTGACAAAGAGCCCTCTGGCGGAGCCTGTGGGGCATTACAGCGCCGGCACCACAAGGAGCAAAAAGCCAGATGATGAAGCATAACACCCACATGGGTGTGTGAGGGCATCACGTCCTAGTAAAGAAGACTCCCCTCACATTCTTCTATTCCAACCACTCTCTTTAAATCTCTTCTAGATGGGAACAAGTACCCCCTTTTGTTGTTACACATGTTAACCTTTCTAAGGAGCATGGGTACTGGACCTCGATCACGCTCCTTGTCCCTCTCTCTATTTGATACAGCTTTATGTCATTGTCCATTCGAATTATGGAAATGCCCTATATTTAGGCCTGCCTGCTACTTCGATTCACATGCTTCAAATACTAAAGATTATTGCCGGAAGACTTTCTACTCTCTGTGTGGATTTCATATAATTTCTGCAGATTTCCATTTGCACCATTGGTTAGAAGTCTATCAGTGAATATATTGAAGGACTTCGGCTTTTTCACTGAGGAGTCTACAAAACGAGATGCTATTTCTTTCTAATTGTGCGGTCCCCTATGTTCCTGTGTGTGGACTCTTAGATTAAGTGTCATGCTCGTTTGTCTAGTTCCTACCTTACGCATGCTTGCTGCGGTGCCTAGCTTCTTAACATTCAAGTATGGAATAATCTTCCCTGACCCTCCAAGGCATTTTCGACTGCCTGTTAGTTCACAGAGCTTTGAAGTTTGAACTATTTTGAATACAGTCTATTGATCCTTCATCTTTACCCTCAAGTCCCCATTGTTTCCCAGTGCCAAAAGACCCCCAGGTTCATGTACGCTCTAGAAATAAACAAACACATACATACTTATATACCATAGCCAGTTTATCTCCCTCTGTAGCTACAGTTCATGGAGTGGAGGGATTCAGACAATTGTGGTAGAAAGGATGGAAAAGTACATCTTACAGATGCAAAGGCAGATATCATTGGAAGCTGTGTACTGGAACATAATGTTCAGCACATCAACAATGTCAGCCTTCACAACTTAACTGCTGCAGCCAAGTAAGTCTTGTGAAAGGTAGTCACCATCCTGGTGAATAAGTCGAAAGGCATGAGCAGTGGGTGAAATAAAGAAGAGAGGACAGGTCAAGGAGAAGGTCATCGGGATGCAGGTGATAGCTATATTTTCTGGATTTACTTGAACTCCCTCACCTGAAAAACAAACACTTTCAATAATGTGATCCTAAAAGCTTCATGGCATGAGCATTCACAGATCATCAGCTGCATGCCCATGTATTCCCACTCCCGGTACAGATGCCCTCTAGCTTCTTGCCTCACTGCCCACTTGTATTCATCTCCACGTGTGCCTGCCATCATGTACCATTATCCTCCAGCTCCATGAACTCCTTTCCTCGTATCTCCTGGGTTACCTGTAATTAGTTTAGTTTAGTTTAGTTTAATAGTTTATAAAGCGCTCACATCACCCTGGGGCATCGTGGCGCTATCCAGAAAAGAGACACACAGCTTAATAGAGGGGAAAACAGAAATAACTCAGAGTTAAAACAGATATGCTTTCAGCTGTTTCCTAAAAACGTTGTAACTTGACGTTATACGTAGTCCCAACGGGAGTTGGTTCTAGTATTTTGGTGCCAGGTACGAGAAGGCATTGCCTCCCGTCTGGACCAACCGGATACGAGGGGTCTGGAGCAGGTGCTGGGCTGTAGATCTCAGGCTCCTACTTGGAATATGTTTACGTAATTTATTCCGTAGGTACACCAGGCCATTCTCATTGACTGCCTTGAATGTCAAGCAGCAGATCTTAAAGAATGATCTTTTTTTTACTGTCAGCCAGTGCAGTTTCCTCAAAAGCGGACCTGAGGAAGAGCCTGCCGGTTGGTTAAGGATCATTCTAGCGGCAGTATTCTGCTCCACCTGTAGCTTGGCCGACAACGTCTCCCCGACTTCCGCAAGTAGGGCATTCCCATAGTCTAATCGAGAGGTGACCATTGCTTGTATACCCACAGACCACGCACGCAACCTAGGCTTCGTCCTAGACTCCTCCCTCTCGATGACCAGACAAGTCAACGCCGTCTCATCCTCCTGCTTCAACGCACTTCGTATACTCAAAAAAATCTTCCATTGGATCCCCACCGAGACAAGAAAGACTGTCACCCACGCACTGGTTACGAGTCGACTAGACTACGGAAACACCCTCTACGCCGGAATTACAGCCAAATTACAGAAAAAACTCCAACGCATCCAAAACGCATCAGCGAGGCTCATTTTGGACATCCCTCGCCAAGATCACATTACCGGCCACCTGAAAGACCTCCACTGGCTTCCCGTCAACAAGAGAATAACATTCCGTCTCCTCACCCACGCACACAAGGCCCTCTACAAACTAGGGCCCGAATGCCTCAACACTCGACTATCCTTCTACACACCCACCCGCCAACTAAGATCCTCCAATCAAGGCCTCGCCGCAGTTCCGCGTATCCAAAGATCCACCATGGGAGGTAGATCCTTCTCCTACCTGGCAGCCAAGACCTGGAACTCACTCCCCACTCACCTCCGCCTTACACAGAACCACATCTCCTTCAGAAAAGAACTTAAAACCTGGCTATTCGATAAATAATGAACCCCCTCCCCAAGCGCCTTGAGACCCTCTGGGTGAGTAGTGCACTATATAAATTCTTGAACTTGAACTTGAACTTGTACTAGGGTTCTTCGATAGGAGAGCGGAATGTAAGGTTGTATTTTCCTCACGAGTCGGAGGGCATAATAACATGAGCTTGTTATTGCCGAGACTTGGGCTTTCATGTTTAGAGCTTGATCAAGCTTTAATCCCAGACTTTTTACTGCTCCTTTAGGTGATGGTGCAATTCCTAACTCCTGTGGCCACCAGTCATCTGACCAGACATCTGTTGCTTTCCCTACTAACATCAGCTCAGTCTTGTCCGGGTTCAACTGGAGATAGTTTGCAGTCATCCAGTTTGCGATGGTAAGCATCCCCTTGGCAAAACGAGTTTTATCGAGAGTGGGGTTCGATCCGATGTTAAAGATCAGCTGTGTATCGTCTGCATAAGAAATGATTCCAAAGCCTAGCTGCTCCACAATCCAGGCCAAAGGGGCCATATACAGATTAAAGAGTGTGGGGCTTAAGCAGGAGCCCTGCGGGACCCCTCTGCCCAGATACCTTTTTTTAGATGTGTAGGGGCCCAACATCACTGTTTGGAATCTCCCTGACAGGAAGTCGTTAAGCCACTTAATTGCCATTCCGTTTATCCCTGCCTCCACGAATCTCTCCGCCAGCCTAAAATGCGAGATGGTATCAAAGGCTGCGGAGAGATCCAATAAAATTGCTGAACCTCCTGCGTCGACGGTTAGTCTTAGCGAGTCTGTTACTTCTAAGATCGCCATCTCAGTACTAAACCCTGGCCTAAAGCCTGATTGCGAGGGTTTCAGAAGCTGGTTTGCCTCGAGATAAGAGCTTAATTGCCGGTTGATAATCCCTTCCAAGATTTTACTAAGAAGTGGCAAAAGGGAGGTCGGTCTGTAATTTCCAAGTGTGGTTGGGTCCGCCGAGGTTTTTTTTAGGATCGGGCGCACAAAGGCCTCCTTCCATTTTGAAGGGATAGAACCAGTAATATAGACTGGTTGAAAATGTCTGTGATCGGTTGAACGCAACTGGCTGCTAGCAACATCATTATCCTTGGAGGACAGATATCAATAGGAGACCCAGACTTAGCTGTAATTAAGCCTTTCAGGACCTCGTCTTTCGTGACTAGTGTGAAACTGCTCAGGGAGCATGCTGCAGTTCCATCCACCTTTTCTAACATTTTAAGAGCCCCTCCATGATATAGGACTGGCGTGGGGAAATTTTCAAATTTTTTTGAGATTTTACTGTGAAAGAAGTGTGCTAAGGAGTCACATAGATCCTGTGACTCCACCAAGACCAGATTGCATACTGTCGGGGACACAAACATTTTTACTATCCCAAACAGTGCTTTGGAGGAGTTGGAAGCGCTCTCTATCTGAGTCGTTATAAACAGCCGCCTAGCCCCTTTCAAATTCAAATGATATTTGGCCAATACCTGTCTATACGGTACTTTATTACCATTAGTCTTATTTGCCCTCCACCTTCTTTCCAGTTCTCTACAGCGTGCTCTTTCTTTTTTTAATTCCCTGGTATACCAGGGGGCAATGGCCGCCTAATTAGGACACTCTGTTTCTGTGTGGGAATGATGGCGTCCAATGCTATTTCCAAGGCCAAGTTAAAGGCTTCCAGTTTGGCACCTGCCTCACTGACGTGCGTAGTGCATCCCAAGGGAAAAACCTCCTCAACGGCTTCTGCTGTGAGTTTATGCCATTTCCTCCCCGGCTTGGCGCCTGTATGAACAGGTCGGTTGGTTGTGTGTAGGTTTAAATGCTGCACCCTGATCTCGACCAAAAAGTGATCAGTCCAAAGGAAGGGTACCGGGGCCTTGCACATAAGCTGGTCTATATTAGAAAAAACTAAGTCCAATTGATGACTAGCTATGTGTGTAGCACCTTCTGCTCTTAATGTTAATCCCATTAGTTCTAGGGCGGATAAAAGTTTATTTACTTCCGGGTCGGACCGGTTTTCCCCATGAAAGTTAAAGTCTCCCAGCAGAATAAATCTGTTTGTTGCCAATACCTGCAGAACAATCTGCTCCATCAAGCGATCAGTAAACATGACTTTTGGTCCAGGGGGCCGATAGATTAAGGCACCATACCATCCATTCGATGCGGACACTGTGACTTTAAAAATCCCCAATTCTAAACAATCATTGCAGATTGTTGATATCCAGTTCACTGGCAGATGTTTTTTGAAAGCAATGGCAATCCCTCCTCCCGTTTTTATTTCTCTGTCAAGATGTATAAACTTATATTTCTCCGGGATGGGCAAAGTTATTGCTGGTTGGCTCGCCAAACTTAGCCATGTCTCTGTGAAGAAACACATGAATGTTTCACCAGGGATCTAACGTTACACATCAGGAGGCTCTGTAGACTCTCTCTTCCCTGGTATGAGGATGTGATGTTTCCTCCCATTTTATAGATCCCTCAACTGGGGCTTCCATTTGAAACTGACAGGATCTACAACTTTTTGGCCCTTCCAGTGCCGGTGGTGCCTTCTGGTTACAGTTTCCCACCCTCCCTTTCCTTTCCTGAGCTTGTATATCCTGCAAGGAATCTGCCGAGTAGTTTAAGATCTGTGTGGCTCGAGGGGCCATTGTAACAGAGACATAGTCACTGGGCGCGTTATGGCCTTTGGCGCGCCCGCTGCACACGTCCGCTGCGCTTCCGTATGTACATATCTTTTATCCTGCCCCCGTGTCTGACACTAGAGCGCTAACCGCACTGTGACCCCCAAGATGGCTGCCCGCGTAGCGCGTGAGAGCCCCTCCGCGTTCTGCCCCAGCTGGGGAAACGCCGTGTTGTCATGCAATGCGCACCACAGTTATAACAGGTAACACCTTGAATTAAATCAGATTAAAACAGTCCTCTTTTAAAAAACGCTTGCCTAAAATTACTCCCGGCTTCCGCCTCAGGAGAGCTATCTGTTCTGGAGACCTGTGCCCCCGTTCGGTTCCTCTTTTATCCTGCCCCCCGTGTCTGCCACTAGAGCGCTAACCGCACTGTGACCCCCAAGATGGCTGCCCGCGTAGCGCGTGAGAGCCCCACCGCGTTCTGCCCCAGCTGGGGAAACGCCGCGTTGTCATGCAATGCGCACCACTCTCTCATGCGCTCCTCCGTCCTCATCCACCCTGATCTCATGTAACCATTCTCAATGCCCCTAGCCCCCTACCTCCATGTACTGCTCTCCCCATACTCTGCCATTCTGACCCTTCCCCCTGCTCATTGCATTCATGTTCCCAGTCTACATTTAGTTTTGTCATCCATCTCCATATCCCGTACCTGCCCTTCAATCTCCATGTCCCCATGAGCCTTTTTCCCCACATCTCCGTGTCCCTTTTCTCCCCAAATTCTATATACCCGGGGCTAAGTTTGGGCTGATGGCAGCCACCAACACTAATGGCCCCTTTTTTTCCTCATCTCACATTTCCCGTAAGCAAGAGAGGGAGAAAGACGGAAAAACCCACACCGGCACTCATTATTTTACAAATTAAGTACTGTATATACCCCATCTGTATGTCTTCACCACACCTTAATGTTTTACTGCCTCTATCATGTAAAACTGTCACTCTGTTTCAAAGTACCTCTGTCATCCTATTCCCCTACCGTACTCCTTCTTGTCTGCTCCCTTGAGCGCTATAAAGGTCACCCGTAATCAACCTATTGTCAAAAAACATCTACAGTGATACTAGGACATTAACAAATAGAGAATGTAAAATACGCTCATAGGCATGGACAAGCACTCTATGCATGTGAAGATTTACAATGTTTACCCTACATGAAATGGACACAGTCATTCTTGGGTGTAGCTACTATCCACAACCACATTTCTTCCCTATAAATCCTGTAGAGGTACACCCTGGCCTCTGTGCATCATCCATTATTAGAAGTTTATCATCTTACTCTTAGAAACGAAAGGTCCTGCCAGAATGATGACATGGTGGAGCCGGCCGATCATTGTCCTCCTTAAGACGACTATTGCATGCAACTTGGAACTCCAATAGGAACGTCAGAGCAAACGCTCAAGCTCGTCTCACTCTACACCTAGCTTCAGACCTCTTCAAGTTGTAGCCAGAGTTGTCTTCCACGCCAAGGCCTGTGGTGCAGATGCAGAAACTTCACCTGATGTCCCCAGGGTTTTTTCAACTTACTGTGAATCATCCATCTCCACTTCTTCAGGCAGTCTGCATGTCTTATTACCCCATTCACTGGGGCCCATTCTGGCCATACCTATACTGTGTGCCTCTGTATGGCCTGTTGTGATGGTTCAGGGGAACCCCCACATTACCCATGCTTGGAAGCACATGTGCATAGGGGCACTGTGTAGGAATTCAACTTCTACCAGCAGTATGAGGCTGTGATAGAATTACTAACATTCCATGCAACTAAATGTGGAGTCATTGGGAATAATGCAGAGATTGTGTGGCAGTACATCAATGCTGTCCTCACCGCAAAGTGTAAAGCTATATGTTGTGTTGTGTGCATTTGTAAAGCGCACTTTCATCCACGAGATTATCCTGGTGCTGTGGAGATGTATTGATGGAGGCTAAGCATTGTGACATCTATTGCTGAGGGCAAGCTTAACGAGGCAACAGCAGGGCCCACTGTAACTCTTTGGTTCACTTGTGCACATGTACTGCAGATTGCTGCACAATGAAAAACACCTTGGCCACAGCCTTTGCCCAAGTAGGGACGTTACCCATAGCCGTATCCCTACAACTCCACCACCTTCAGTACTCATTAGGCGATGAAGATGCTTCTCCACTACCAGCAGATACAATCCAAAAGTATATTTGCCACTCTGAGCAAGGTTTGCTCTTATACGCTAGAACCACATTGAACACAGTGCCTGTGCACTTAAGGGGTCCACATGTTCATTCCTGTCACATGAATAACCGCCTCTACCAGTCATTGTTTTAAATAAAAACCCTTTTTACACCTCCTATCTGATTCTGTCTTGTTCATGTGTAGGTGTATAGAATTCCAATGGAGCGTGTAGTGTTGTCAATGAAAGTACCAGTCTTTGGATGTGACAAGTTTCACTACCTGCCTGCATGTTGGGCTTCATGCACCAACATGTACCTGTTTCCTAATAAGCCATTTACTCACCATGGATACTTGCATATGAACATACATGCATATCGGCTACGGGCATGCACGACTCCTACCAAGCTTAATCACAGTGGCATCTGTTGAGATAGGGAGGGTGACAAATTTGGAAAAACTCAAATGTAATGGTGGAAAGTATATAGAATGTGGAAGATCAACTTGATAAGGTAAATGAGTACATCACATTATCCTGGCAACCAAGAAGGAAGACTTTGAGGGTGCGGGACAGAGAAGTAAAATAAATATTCTACCAAAACAGAAGGCCCAAACAAAATACATGGACTGGATTTCAATAGATATTTCTTATAATTTTTTTACCACTCACTTCCTCCAGGTCTTTATTGTCCTTTAGATCTCCTGCCCCAGCACCCCCAGTACCTCCTTCAGTACTCATCATTTGATGCCTCCACCATCAGTGCTTGAATTAAAGATGGGGATATGGGTAAGTTTCATATTGATGAGGGTTGTTTAGGGCCATCGGTCTAAGCCATCACTGCAGTTCAGTAGGGCATAGGATATGTCACCTTCCCATCCTTGTTGCCATGGTGGGATGTTTGTTAGGTGACTTATGACTTGCTACCCTACCCTGCAGTGGCACACTTACCCTTCATCTCTCATGCTTCAATGCCGCCAGTGCATTACAATGTGAAAGTACCTCTCGGACAATGTCACCTCAAATTTGTTTCCTCTGTGTGCGGCGGTGGAGGGTCTCTGTGCGCTGCAACCATGGCTATGTGCGCCAGGAACCAAACCACGCATGTCTGCGGCACCAAATGGCACTCAAAAAGTTTACTTTAAAAAGTTAAGATAGTGCATTTTCACACATACAGCACCACAATAAGGGTCTTAAGGGCAGTTTGCAAATTGGATAAGCACGCCATGACATGAATTGGTTACACTGGCAAGTACACTTCAAGTTTAGAAAAGCACCAGACTTCAATGGTGGTACCATCATAAGATTTTAATAAATATTCTTAACTGGAGCACAGTTCATTGGGTGGGGAAATGTTGCAAGCCTATACAATATCACATATACACAAGAAGGGAGAGGGCTGTTCAGACACGTCAAGTGGCGTCACTAGATGGGTGACAGGGTTACTTCTCTAGGCGATCCTTGCCATTTTTCCAGTGCTGATAAACTCCGTCTAGGTCAACTTTCCCATTCAGGAGGTAGGCCTTTGTCCTCATCAGCATGTCCAAATGCTTCTGCTGTAGTCTATTCCTCAATTTGCTCTTGATAGTATTCATGAGGCTGAATCCTCGTTCACAGTCTGCACAAGATGCTTGAAATGTTGCGCGGACATCAACAAGCTGAGACACCACACTATGCTGAGCAGCATTGCGTACAGTGAAAGTCACCATGTCTTGAAAGGTGGTAAATAACCCACCCTTAACATGTTCTGCCATCACATATTTATAGTCTCTGTACTGTCGAACAACATCTTCTGGTGTTTCACAATCACCCAGGGCCAAGACATTTTTATACTTTTCAACAAGTCTTTCAATATTCTCAGTCCCAAAATTAAAATGCGATTGTGTGGCTATTGCCTGGATCTCAAAACTTGCCCATTCGTTTAGCTCACCTTCAGGGAACCTTTTTTGCATGTGCTCACAAAGAAAGGAAACAAAAGACAAAATAGGCCCACTGTCAAACTCTTGCCTTTCTTTGTACAACACCATCAGCTCTCTTACATTGCTGCTCCAAAAGACAGTGTCCCCAAATACTGTTGCTTAATTTGGCCAATCTTTGCTCTTGCATACTGTACAGCTTCAACAGTAGTTAAAGAACTTTTTTGGAATAGTTTGCACAAGGATGCAAATTCACACAGAATGTCATTAAGTACTGCAAGGGAAATATGGTAGTTGGAGTCCGATAGCTTTTTATAACAATATTTAGCAATTGGATCATTCTCCTCAACTTTCTCATGCTCAAAGTACTTAAGAACAGTCTCGTAATTACGAATTAGTGCACCAACAGCAAAATGCCTTGAAAGCCACCGGACTTCATTCAGTGGTCGAAAAGAGACAACTTCACATTCAGTGACCGATGCAATTTCTTCCAGCTTGGACATCCTTGCAGGAGATCTGGAGAACACAGTGTAGACAGTCCTCAATAATGTCTCCATCTCTTTAATCATTGGAACCCTCTTCCAGGCATCATCAACTCCCAAATCTTCTCGATGGGCGACACAATGCTGCTCAACTAGATGAGGAATGGATTGTTTAAGGCGAGTAGCAACACCATTATTCTTCCCCAGCATCACAGACGCACCATCAGATGTGAACATGACCATTTTCATGAGGTCCAGTTCATTGGCAATGTAGAATTCTTTCACAGCAGTAGTAATAGCCTCAGCATTACAGCTAGTCAGCTTCACTATGCCCCCAAACTGCGTTTTGTGCGCAGTTGATGTTACAGGTCGGAACTTGAAGTACAGGATGAGCATTTTTGTAACAGAAATATCTGTGCTCTCATCAATTATCAAGGTGTGATACAAAGCTTGCCGAAGTTCTGTCATAGCTTCACAGTGTATCACGCTATTGATGGCCTCAAGGAACTCAAAGGCATAGTTCTTGCTCCTCCAGCTGTCTGGTATCTTCACATACAAAGCTAGGTGGTCATGGATGTCTTGTACAGATAACATTGAAGTGTTCATCTTGACTGCCAGCAACACGTTGTTGATGAGAATCTTTATCTCCTCAGGCATAGATCTTTGGCGTTCAACTTCTTCCATTCTATTTGCTTTGTCAGTGGCAGTTTCTGTCAGCATTGCCCGCACTCTAAAACCAAACCGGGCAGCAGCACTTCTGTTTCTCAATATCACCATGGCAGACTCGTGTACTTTGCTAAGTAGATGGTGTTTCATGTAGTCCAGTTTCCAGCCATCACTCCATTTCTTCCCTGTGGAAAATCACATGCAATGTAACTAGGTCAGTGCATTACTGCTTCTGTCAGAAAGCTCATTTTGTTACTTGCAGTTTATAACTTTAAATCCTAATATAGAACAGTAACCTATTAACTACCAAACAGCTGTATTTCCATTCATTGCAATGGCAGAAAACCTGCGGCAGACCACCCGAGCGGAAGAGTAACAGCTTTTGATTGTAATAACTTTTTTTTTATATTTCTTTTTATTGAAAATAAACAAAGAAAACAGCAAGGTATCAGTAAATTACACCAAGCAAATAGACTGTGCAAGGGCGGACCAACAATACAAGCAACAGTATAAACCGGATATGGTTGGGGAGAGGGGGGAGGGGAGAGGAAGAATAAAAAGGGGACATCAAACATAATATACAGTCAAGATCAGGGGGAAAGCGGGAGATCAAGTACAACTGTTTCAGGTGGTACACATATATCTCCTCTATAGCGATTCCAGGGGGTCCAGATCTTATGCCACGTTCGGGGGCGGCCCGAGCTACATAGACAGTCTTTTGCCTGTACATACACCAATCCATGTCATTCATCCAACACTCGATAGTAGGAGGCCGCTGGGATCCCCATAATTGTGCGATATTGCGTTTGGCAATCATTGTTCCCAAGGTCACCCACTGAGTTTGGGCTACATTATGGTCAGTGGGCTCCCAAACATTCAAAAGGCAACGCCTGGCTTCAGGTAAAAGTGCGACACCCGTAACCTCCTGAAGTACCCTGTGGATCCTGCTCCAATAGTCGGTGATATTACCACACTCTCAGATGATGTGCAGAAACATGGCCAACTGGCCACAACCCCGCCTACACAGACCCTCCTCCGAAAAAACCATCTGTACCAAACGAGGACCCGTGACGTACACTCTGTGCAGTATTTTAAGTTGAACCAATCTAAGGCGGGCTGGAATCGCAACCTCCTTTGGGGAGGAGATCGCGGATTGCCAGTCCTCATCATAAAGTTCTAGGCCGTCACGGGTCCACTGATCTCGCAGTTGTAAGAGAAGGTCTGCTCTATGGTTAATCAGTTTTTTTTACACCAGGGAGATGGTACTATCCGGTATATAACCATCCAGAACACGGTCCTCCAGCGGGGCAGATTCAGGTATATCCGTCCCCCTAGGGAAGACCGAACCGAGCGCATGACGGATCTGAGCGTAACGGAAGAACTCCGTTCCTCCCAGCTTGAACTCGGCCTGCAGGGCCACAAAGGACTTCACTTGCCCCTTAGCCCAGAGATCCCCCACCCTGGAGATACCAATGAGGTCCCACCTGTCAAATCCCTTCGTGTTCCACAGTTTACCAAGCCGATCTGATCCAAAAAGCGGGGTAGCTAAGGTCAAACGATCTTTCCACCCTAACGCACTAGTGGCATCCTGCCAAACACGCACAGCGGTACGCGTCGGCCCTGTCAGAGATCCCACTACCGATTTGGAATATAATGCCCTATAGTAATTACCTCCAGGGAGCAACCACCTATCCATAGCAAAACCTGGGTGTGGCCCGGGGCAATACATACCGCGGTTGATAGCCCCCCAACTGCGACGCCCAATAGTACCGTTTGATATCGGGAAGAGCAATACCCCCATCGTACCAGGGAATCGTCAATTTGGCAAGTGCAATCCGGGGCCTACCATCCCACAGCAATTTCCTCTGTAGACCCTCAACAATACGGAAGTAGCTACCAGGAACCAAATCAAGGGTATTTTGCAGGGCGTATAAAAACGAGGAAGGGACATCATCTTAAAAAGGGCCGCCCGTCCGAGCAAAGAAAGCGGGAGTTTTCGCCAACCCGCTACGTCCCGCCTCAACCGCGCCAAAGGAGGGAAGAGGTTTTTCTCATACCGGATCAAGGGGTCCATTGAAATAAAAATACCAAGATATTTAAACCCTTGCTGTACTATCTGAATAGGACAACCACGCGGCAAAGCCGGAGCATCACCACTGAGTACGTAAAGGGAGGATTTCGCAAAGTTAATAATCAAACCAGAATTCTTACCAAAGGAAATCAAAACTTCGCACAATACTATCAGGGACTTTCTGGGGGAGGTCAGGTACAATAGGATGTCATCCGCATACAAGGAGCTACGATCCTCATGCTCCGGGGACCAATAGAGACCTCTCATAGAGGGCTCCCAACGGATCCACGCAGCTAAGGGTTCAAGCGCCAGCGTAAACAAGAGAGGAGACAGCGGGCAACCCTGTCGGGTACCACGCCCAAGACTAAATGTTGCAGAAACGCGGCCATTAACCACTATCTGAGCGAGGAGGTCCGCGTAAAGGAGCCGCACCCAACCAATAAATTCCGAGCCGAAGCCGAATTTAGCTAACACCGCCCATAAATACGGCCATTCCACAGTATCAAACGCCATAGTGCCGTTTAAAGACGCCAAAATGGCCGGCTCACGCAGCGTCGCCGCTCTAGCGATAACACCATGCAGCCGCCGAAGATTCAATGCCGTATTCCGGTGCGTCATAAAACTGGATTGATCCGGATGAACTAGATCGCCGATGACCTTGATTAGTCTATTGGCTAACAACTTAGCCAGAATTTTCGGCTCGGAATTCAACAATGAAATCGGCCGGTATGAAGCACATTTATTCCGAGGCTTTCCCTCTATATGTATAACAACTATGGTGGCCAAACGCTGATCCCGGGGAAGAAACCCACTATCGCGGAATTCCTTGAACATATCCCTCAAGTACGGGGCAATCCTGTCGGGCCGAAGCTTATATAGCTCGATTGGCAAACCGTTGGGGCCCATTGCTGTACCCGAACGCAAGGAACGCATAGCTAACTCTATTTAATCCGCCGTGATCGCCGAGTCCATTAGATCCCTATCTTCCTCAGAAAGACTTGGAAGGGTTATATCTCGAAGCAGCAAACGAGAGTCCTCCTCCGGTCTATCGGACACAGAGGAGTACACAGTGTGAAAGTGATTGGCGAAGCACGCCACTATCTCCTGCGGGTCGGTAACCAAGGCCCCATACTCCGTCTCAATCTCCGGCACCACACGACTTGCTCTATCTTTCCTATCCAACCAAGCTATCAATTTGCCGGCCTTATCTCCAACGTCATAGATACGCCCCTGTTGCTCCCGGCTAAGAGCCTTCGCCGCATCCGACACCAACGACTTATATTCAAACTGCTTCAGCTGTAAAACATGCAGTTTCGAGTGGGTCACCTCCTGTTCCAGCGATTCCAAATCCGTTATTTCTGTCTCTATCTTTACCACTTCCTCCTCTTTCTGTTTTTTAACTCCAGCAATCAATGACCGGGCCTGACCCCTCAGGACAGTCTTGAAAGCCTCCCATAAGGAGATTGTGGAGTAACCGAGCCTTCATTCTCTCGGAAATAATGATCCAGCGCCTTCACAAGTTCACTACGAATTTTAGGGCTACGGAGATACCAAGGGTTAATCGGGGCAACCCGACCCTCGGCACCCGGGACTAAGTCCAATCGGAGCCATAGTGGGGAGTGATCAGAAATTCCCCAAGCCATATGGCGGGCCTCTGCAACCCTAAACGCCTGTGCAGCCGGCACAAACACATAGTCAATCCTGGAAAGACTACCATGGGCTCCTGAGTGAAAAGTATATTGCCGCTGAGTAGAATGGAGCAAACGCCAACAATCCATCAGACCCAGTACAACAATAAAATCGGGCAGCCAACCATGCGTTCCCTTGACGTCTCTGGGTGGATGTCTATCAAGCCTTCCAGAAACCACAGCATTAAAGTCCCCGCCTAATATCAGGAACCCAACCGGGAGATCAAGTAACAACCGCCCCATCTCAGAAAAAGTAGTCGACTGAAAGCTTGAAGGAACGTAAATAGAAACCACGGTAAGAGTACGACCCTCCCACCGCCCCGTAATCGCCACATAGCGGCCCCTATCATCGATGACAGAGGATTCCACCTCAAGCGGAAGAGCAGTTTTAACAAGGATCCCAACTCCACGAGAGCCAGAGGAGAACCCAGCATGTGCTACCAGACGATATCCCCTACTATTCAGGGCGTGACACGTATGCCCGACCAAGTGAGTCTCCTGAAGAAGAACAATATCGGGGGAATGGCGTTTCAGGAACTGTAGTACCACCCCACGCTTAATCTTGTCCCCCAACCCATTGACATTCCAACTTATCAACCGCAATCCCCTACCCCCCATCATAAAAGAAAAAGAAGATCCAGCCACGAGCTAGGTCCAATGCTTCGATGAAAACGTCCAGCAATATAGCACCTTGCAAAAACAACAAACGAAACATCCACACCCTCAATCACCCACCTCCAAACAACCCATTACAACACCCCCCACCCTGCACCCCTGCGCACAACCAAAAAACCACCCCAACTTGCAGTGTGCCTGTCGCCCTCACACCCAACTAAACTACGAAAAGTAAGGCTGAAGAGGAATAAACCCCAACGATATCCCCACAACCCCCCGTGCAAAAGAAAATTGACAGTAATAAATCGGATCTGGAATCACCACATTAAAAGTCCCTTCATAGTCCCCGGTGGCGCCTACTCCTGCTCTTCAAGTCCCCCCTCCGCTCCACCAGGCCGACTATCAGGATCCTGTCGGGCAGGCAGAGTGGCCAACCAATCGGCCACCACTTCAGGTTTATCAAAAAAGTACACCCTTTCGTTATATTCAATCCTCAATTTGGCAGGAAAGAGCATGGCATACTTGAGGTCCATATCCCGAACATGCCTTTTCACACCCATAAAACTGAGCCGCTGTTTCTGAACCATCTGTGTGAAGTCCGGGTAAAAACTGATGGAGGAGTTTTCAAACTTGAGAGGACCACCCGCACGAGAGGCCTGAAGGATAACGTCTCTGTCCCGAAAGTTAAAAATCCTTGCTATCAGAGGCCGTGGCGGGGCTCCCACTTTCGGTTTTCCACCTGGGATCCTATGGGCCTGTTCCACCATGAAAAACTTGCTCAATCCCTTTGGTGCTAAATGTTTGATGATAAGGTCCTCAACAAAAAGGTCTGCGGCTTGCTCCTCCGCCTTTTCCGGAACGCCAATTATACGGATGTTGTTCCGCCGGGCCCGTCCTTCAAAATCCTCCAGGCGACGAACCACCATGTCATTAGAAGCTCCAAGAGTACGGACTGTGGTTTGTAACTCAACGACGTCGTCCGTAAGGCTCAATGTTTTAATATCCAGCGATTTAACCCTTTCATTGGTTTTTGTGAGGTCCGTCCGGATCAAATTCACGTCGATCGCCACCGTATCCAACTTGTGAGCAAGAGTCTCCATTTGCTTCCTGAGGGAAGACTGGATACCATCAATGGCGGCCATCACATCCTGTAGCGTCGGCTCCACCTTCGGGGTCGACGAAATCTTCGCACCCTCCAGCGACCCACCGGTCCCGCTGGGCGACCCTCGAACCTGAGCATACCGATCCATGACGTTGGTTTGGGTATAGCTGCCCCGTCTGGTATTCTTCACCCTCTGCTTGTCTCCCTCAGGTTTGCCTGCCATGCCGTGACAGTGTCTAAAAAATGTCCAAAGCAAAAACGAGGGGAGGGGAGACACAGCAGACCAAGCCGGGAGGAAAGAACAAATTCCACCCAGAGGGACCGCCAACCAGGGCGTTAGAGCGGAAGGGGGCCGAGAGGGCGAATGTCAATGAGGCGTCACAAGCCGAAGACCCCAGTGATAATCAAAAACTAAAGTGAAACTGAACTGAACCGGGGCTCTGCGCTATACCAAGCAGTTGTTGTTTGATTACGCCCCGGGCACCATGTCAACTCGGGCGCCGGGCATCCAGGAGACGAAGGCCGCAAACTTCTCAGCGCCACAACTCCGGCCACCGGGGTCCGATCGGGACAGCAGAACGGTTTCAGGATCACTGGTGGTTCATCCGCACCAAGATGTCAACTGCCACCAGGATGAGTGACAGGATATATTCGGGAGGTTACGAGGCTCTCGGGAGCCCTTTGCTCACGCGGCCATCTTGGTTGCGCGCGAAGCTCCTCCCCGATTGTAATAACTTAAGGGTGTTTTTGAACAGTAAATAAAACATTTGTAAAAACACAGCCTTACATTTAAAAACCTGCATCAAGAGGAATAACCTTCAATCTTGTTTTACTTGCAGAGATTTTTACATATTCCCCACATCTTCATTGCTTTGATTTTGTTCACAAGAAAATGTCACCCTTAGCCATCGAATGCTAATCATAAGTACATTGACATTATGAAAATGTCACATAAGCAATCGGAAACCTTGGTCCACCCTGAGGCGCATGATATTGGCATGTAATTGATGCAACAAACGTCATGTAAAAAAATGGCAGACTCATAATTCCAAAAATGGATACCCTAAGGAGTGACATGATTTTGTTCTGTACACATACTGAAATTGTGGATTCAAAGCTGCTGTCAAATGAAGGAAAAAGGAAGCACTGTAAAATAAAATGCCTGCCTAAGATCACACAGTGCCTCATCCATTCCTGTTTGGAAGCTTAGGACCCCCAAGCAATTTGTACAACTTAAATTTCTTTTTAAAAACGCCTTTTGAAGCAGAGGCAATTTCAAGAGGGGGACAGCCTGAATTAGGTCTATTGCCATGGACATGTATGCATACAGCTGTGTATTATTTATTGGTACGCAAGGGGTTGTGGAAAGTGAGCACTCAGACAGCACGAAAATCCGTGCCCTTTTTTTCTTCCCTCTGTTACCCTCGCTGTCCCCATGCTCTCTCTGCCAGGTCTTTCCTTCCTTTGTCCCACTCGTTTTTGGTGCCCTTCTGCCCTCTGTCCCACTCATTTTTGGTGCCCTTCTGCACTCTGTCCCACTCATTGTTGTGCCTTTGTCCCACTCGTTGTTGTGCCTTTATGCCCTTTGTCCCACTCGTTTTTGGTACCCTTCTGCCCTCTGTCCCACTCGTTTTTGGTGCCCTTCTGCACTCTGTCCCACTCGTTTTTGGTGCCCTTCTGGCCTCTGCCCCACTTGTTTTTGGTACCCTTCTGGCCTCTGCCTCACTCATTTTTGGTGCCCTTCTGTACTCTGTCCCACTCGTTGTTGTACCTTTATGCCCTGTGTCCCACTCGTTGTTGTGCCTTTATGCCCTTTGTCCCACTCGTTGTTGTGCCTTTATGCCCTTTGTCCCACTCGTGTTTGTGCCTTTATGCCCTCTGTCCCACTCTTTCTGCCCTCTGCCCCACTCTTTCTGCCCTCTGCCCCACTCGTTTTTTGTGCCTTTATGTCCTGTGTCCCACTCGTTTTTTGTGCCTTTATGTCTGTGTCCCACTCGTTTTTGTGCCTTTCTGCCCTCTTGCCTCCTGTTCTGCTCGTTTCCCCAACTGCTGTGGCTTTTTGTTTAAATATTGCTGACAATCAGAGCCCCTTCACGGGCTCCGATTAACAGCAATACTTAAACAGAATGCCACAGTCTGCCCCGCGCTTTCCTAACAAAAGCGTAGGCAGTTTCCAAACACAGCGTGTACTTTAGCACACGCTGTGTCTGGAAAGTGTCTATGCTTTTGTTAGGAAAGCGCGGGGCAGACTGTGGCATTCTGTATTGCTGTTAATCGGAGCCCGTGAAGGGGCTCTGATTGTCAGCAATATTTAACCCCTTCGATGCTCATGACGAGCTCAGCTCATGCAGTACACTGCTCGTGTGCTCATGACGAGCTGACCGTGTCATGAAACCATGGAAATCTGAAAAGTTCAGCACAGCAGGGGAATTGCTCTAGCAGTCAAGGTGTTAAACAAAAGGCCACAGTCTGCCCCGCTCCCACACAGCCGCACGCGCCATAATCCCCACAATCCCCACCAGCCCCCCGCCTCCTTACCTGCAACTCCTCACGCCCGCTCCGCCGCCACCACTGGAAAAGTGCCTCAAGTTCGCGCCGTTTGCTTTTTAACCGCATGCGTGCGGGCGGAATTCCGCCCGTACGCTGAGATTTACTCATTCGCATGTTACGTGACGAGCTGGGCTCGTCATCAGCGTAGCAGGAGGCTACCTCATGACGAGCCCAGCTCGTCATCAGCGTCGAAGGGGTTAAAACCGGCGGGCGGCGCGACTCTCTAGTGACGTCCTGTGTGCGCGCTCCACGCTAGGTGGTTCGCGCTGACGTCAGGGAAGGTGCGCGCGCGCGACCTAGAGGGAACGGTGCTCTCGGACCATAAATTGGCTTGTCTTATTGACTACATAGGTCTAAGCTTTTTACCTCCGTATCTGTTCACCAAATGAACTATGGTTATCTCAATATTATTCTGAACAGTGAGTCAATATGCAAACATTTTTCAACATATTCAAAATTATTTGAACAAAATATTCTTTGTATTTCACTTAGTACGTATTTACTGCATACTTTTTAGATTTTTGTTTTTCATATTCTTTTTGTTCACACAAATAGTACGTATTTACTGCATACTTTTTAGATTTTTGTTTTTCATATTCTTTTTGTTCACACAAACATATTTATACAATGGTACTGTTCCTTACAGATTAGTGCCTATTTGTAATACATTAAAAACTCTACATACAGTGCATAGTTGAAAAAGTACAGGAACAATTTTTGCAGACATTACCTAAACAAATTTAGTGTGAATCTAGACAGTCCTACTGCTTTGTTATCATGAAACGGGATATTGTGACCTATTTATGCTCGCTATTTGTACATCAGTCGGTCCAGAAAGTGTTGAAGTCAGAGGATGCCTGGATATATTTTATAAGTTAAGCCTCCAATACTTGGCTAAACTGGAACGTCTTTAGTGATTTTTCAATTCAATGTGTCGATGCTCTTGGCCACATTGAAAGAAAAGGGGTGTGTGTAGTGGGGGTGCCGACGCGTTTCGACCTTCGTGTGGGAACCGTGAGGATTCAAAGAAGGTCTTCCTCAGGGCTGGTAACTTCGGTGGAGGACATTAGTATAAGTCAGATAGTGTTTTATGCTGGCTGGAATATCACCTCTCCGTGAAGAAGCACATTGTTCACTCTGTTTTTTGAACTGGTGAAGTCTTCTGCGTTGTGATGAACAGATCTACCACTTAAGGATAACCGAACTGCTTTGCTCTGGTCCGGCTTTGTCGTTGTTCCGATTGCGTCTTCCTGACTTCTGCGTTAGTTACGTGCCCCAGTGGTCACCTCATCAATTTCCTGGGTTAGTCCTGTATTGCAGCACCACAAAGAGCTGCCCATCACAGACTGCCTCTGATATTTGGTAGACTTCCTGCGATGCAAGAATGGAAGGGCTTAGGAATGGTGGAGTTGTGCCTGGGGTGAAGGAGTACTGGACCCTGCAAGGTAAGACGTGTTGGCAGGTGAAGAAGAATAAGGTGCTTGTGCAGCTGATGATTGTTTGCACTTCTACTTTTCCGTCTGCAATGCCTGTGATCTAGAAGGAATGGGAGTTTTTGCAGGATTTGAGTAGCTATGAGTCCCAGGTTTGGTGACTTAGCATTGCTGCAAGTTCATTCACTATATCGGCTACA
This sequence comes from Lissotriton helveticus, assembly GCF_964261635.1. Taxonomy (NCBI): domain Eukaryota; kingdom Metazoa; phylum Chordata; class Amphibia; order Caudata; family Salamandridae; genus Lissotriton; species Lissotriton helveticus. Next base: position 830,150,715 of record NC_136067.1, read on the forward strand.
CTTTTGCAACTCTCTTGACACCAACTTGGTTTCATGGTGATTTTTTACTTTTGTTGATAACTCATAGGGAATGCCCATGCTTGCTTTTCCAGTATACATTTATGATTTCAGAACTTCTGCAGTTGTAGTGGAAGTTCCGCAGTTGTAGATGTACACTTCTGAGGCTGTTAGCTTTATTTCCCCTTTGAATAGCAGAAATGTATGGGATGCGTACGTTCATTAAGTACTTCAGTGCATGCACTTTCTGGCTTTTGTGAGTTGGTTGCCTGGCGGTTACATCATTAGTTCATCAAGACAAAAAAAAACACACTTACAAATGGGGAGGCTCAGTCTTATGACAGTTCAAGGCCTCAGTGCTGCCTGATTTATTGGGCACATACTGACCCCCAAATAAAGAGACACAAAAAATGAAGATTGAGAAATGGAAAACCCTACGAAGGACCAGATATGGGCAAACCTAGGATGACCTAGGGCCAGCGCACTGCAAAGAAACTGTGTTGTAATGAAACGAAGATCCAGTTCCAGGTGAACTTAAGGTAGTATTTATTCAAGTAGATGGTTCCAGATAAAAGGTACAGAGAGCCCCACCAGGAGCAGCCTTCCTGCTGCTCAGCCCATTCTCCAACTGTCAACCTCACTCATCCAACATTCCGCATCATCAGTCACACCAACATCCCACACCACACTCATACTGGCTGAGCAGCAGGTACTACATACTGCTACTTGCGACACTGACTAAGAATGGGAAGCCTGACTACCACACTCAGGTGGTAGACACGAGTAACTCAAAAAGAAGTCAACTAACACACAAAGCCCACAAGGGTGACCAACCTAAGTCAACCCACAACCACAAAACGTGATAGGCCAGAGAGGCTCTGCAACAAAGAGCCTTCTCACACACACACACACACACACCCAACAGTGAGAAATACACAAACTCCCACGACAACAACAAGGGGTCAACTCAAACACATTGCCCACAAAGGTGACAAACCTATGTCAACCCCCAACCACAGAAATAGTGGTAGACTAGAGAGGCTCAGAACCCAAGAGCCTTCTCGTACACACACCCCCAACAGAGAGATACACACACTCTCACAAAAACGACAAGGCGATAAACCAGAGTGATTTCACAAGTGAAAGTCAACTCACAAGCACATACTCGGGTGGTAACACAGAGTGACCTAAAACCACAAGTCAACTCACACACACCACCAACATGGTGACTTACAAATCAACCCACGCCCACCGAAAAGGTGGGGGACAAAAGAGGCTTAACCCCTAACAACCTTCTCACACGCACACCCCAACAGGGAGGGATTAAACAACCACCACAACCACACCACGGTGGTAACCCAGGGCGAAGGAGCAACAAAAATTACAACAGAAACACCTAAGCAACAGAAGGTGATACCTCCCCCAACCACACACTCAGGAGGCAAGACTGAGAAACTGAAGATGAAACCTCCCACACCCAGCTGTATACCCAAAAGACAGCACACTTTCATACAAGTTAAAATTAATTAACATTGTGACAGAAACATTGACAGATGGAAACAAAAACCAGCACTGGAGCGGTTCCCCTCCAACACAAAGCAAAAGGGATAATGTCACCAGGAAAGAAGACCTGTAAAGTCTCAAAGTCCTGAGTGAAGAACAAATCCCCAGGAAAGCTTATCCATATAATACGGGTGCACAGGTAAGACCCAGAAAGACTTTGTGAACACCAGAAAACAGTGCACCGTAAGACTGGGCAACGTTGTTGGTTTTGAGGCTCCCCACTGCATCTCCCCAACTGCTGACACCGATGGCAAGCAAGAATGTTTCGTAGTTGCGGTAAACCTGCACTCTGCGGTAAATTAGGGAAAAATGAAGCTGGCGGCACGCAGAACGACGTAGAGCTGGGTGGCTCCTGGCACGTCTGTGCAGCACAGAGTGGAAGCTGCAGGACACTGTGCGAGATGAAGACAGGGCTTGCGCTGACACCAGGGCAGCAGTTAAGAACAGGTAAGGTAACGGATTTTCTTTTTAAAGTTTGAAATAACGAAAATCTGGTGCAGCGGTAGAAAGTTAAGACCGCACCAAACACCGCACCAATACACGAAAAAGAGCTGGAGGAGACTCCTCAACCCAAAGCCGCTCTTGACATGAACTCCGGGGGCTGCTCACACAAGTTGCTCCACTCCACACGGACACTGGGACACCTGAGCAAAGGTGCACCTCCACAACACTGACTCCGAGACCCTCACATGATGCTCCTCCCAAAGACACAAACACTCTGTTGCACCAAACCACAACACTGACTCCGAGACCTCACATGATGCTCCTCCCAAAGACACAAACACTCTGTTGCACCAAACAGCAACAGAGTGGACTTCTAACACCAAATGACCGTTGTTGATCCTCTTGGCAAGGACACTTGCCAGCGGCACTTCCACACAGAGGCTCTTGGGGATAGTCGCTCAACACAAGAAAAACCCGTGCTCAATTGCCATGACTCCAAACGCTCTTTCCCACAGAGATAGAGGGAAAGTCCTTCCTCCTCAAAGCTGTTCGCGAAACAGATAAGAGGAAAACCTCAAAACTTGATGCTCCTCTGGGGAACTCCTTTTGATGGAGACACTCTCCCAAGGTACATCGACATGGACACCTCTTCCAAGGTTACAGCCAGGAAGAGCGAAAGTCCAGCAGGAACTGGCACGCCTGCGTTGGGGCCGACCGGTCTTGTGGTCACTGGTGGGGCTCAGGGCTGCCAGCTTTTTCAAGTTTAATTTCGTAGACATCCAGTTACTTTGAGTTTGATAGTTACAGTCCAAAAAGGTGGCACACGCAGGTTCTTTCTAGTAAAGTCGCTAAAATGTTGTAAAGAAATGAAGATCCGGTTCCAGGTAAACTTAAAGTAGTATTTATTCAAGTAGATGGTTGCAGATAAAAGGTACAGAGAGCCCCACCAGGAGCAGTCTTACTGCTGCTCAGCCCATTCGCCAACTGTCAGCCTCACTCATCCAACATTCCGCAGCATCATCCACACCAACATTCCACACAACACTCACACTGGCTGAGCAGCAGGTACAAGATACTGCTACCTGCGACACTGATTCTGAACCGGAAACCTGACTTTGCTGACAACCAAAAGGACCAAGGAACAGAAGAGCCGAATTTCCAGAATAAACTGGAAAGGATCCCAGCCATGATAAAGACTACAAGGGAAGTACATTAACACAAAATTGATGCAGTGAGTCTGGATGTTGGACTGTTAAGGGATGACCAGCTGAAGCTGGCAGGTAGAGTTATGAACAATGACGAGACCTCGCAGAACAGGTCCAGTACCTTGAATATAGGGCAGAAGATGCAGAGGGAGGATGTTGTTGAAATAAAATAAGGGTGATTAAACTCCCAGAATTTGCGGAGGTGACTGATATGGTTACCTATACGGTGAATAGTATACATCGTTTGTCTTACCCCGGACACGGTGAAGCGGCGGGCTTATCAGGGTCACACCATACACTTCCCCTGGATTCTCAGAAGGTTAAACGCACTGGGGATTTTACTCATGGGTTAGTCCACTAATGGGACAACCACCTTATATACATCATTCCGGAAGGCTGTGTGTTTTTTGGACTAATATTGTAAGACAATGTATCTTCAAAGTAAAAATGTTGTGGAAGAATTTGACTCCTGTAGACTGAATCTGGTCATTTCAACATAATTTTATCAAGAAAAGACTTACTGTTATAAACTGGACTGTGTGTGCTGGATTGCGTTATTTTTTTTATATGGAGAATTACCCCAGGTAGACTGCAGTTCCATAGGACCTTTCCAACTTTTATACCATTGAGAGCACTCACAGAGTCATGGTGCACCTTCCTGTTGCTCTAACACTCACCAGAGAGCAGATCTGCCTGACCAAAAGGCTATGGCAGAGGTGGTAAGCGAAACAATAGTGAGTCAAACACTAGACCTCCGCTCCAACATGAACAGTGGGACCAATATTACAAAGTCTGATGAGGGCAGAGACACCTTTCAGTTCTGTCCCTCAGAACAGTAGATAAACTGATTTAGGACTCCAATGCTAACCCGTGATAATGGCACATAGACCAGACTAAGCAGATATATGTATATAAACAACAAGGTTCTATCCTATTTATTTTTCTTTTATTTTCTTGTGATGTGTGAGATTTCTGGTCCCTAGGAATGTAAGGGAGAAGCAGTAGGTGTTTTTAAAATACCCCTCACACACTATGAATCCCATAGTGTCATGCTTCATCATATGGGTCTTCCCGTGAGGGGGGGCGTGGCTAAGCTCGCGATGCAGCAAGACGTGCGAGGGTAGAGGTCTGGCGTGAGCTCCCCTCCCCGGGGCAATTATCCTGCTTTTGCCCCGTACTAGTGGGCCACAAATTCGGAGGCTGATAAAAAAACCTAAGACCTCCCTTTCAGCCGAGTGCGGCGCTGCTGGGACCCACCGAACCGCAGCGGGAAATCTGGCCGGAGACGAGCCGGGAGCCTGCAAGCCGAGCCGGCGGGGTGCCCCTACGAGAGGCCGTGGCTTGCACTGGAAGTGCAGGCCCTGTGGAGGAAGACATCAGAAAGCGGACGCGGCGCCCCCTGGATTCGGCGCCGGTCCCGAGCGGAGGACCCGCGAATGGAGGTGCGTGCCGGTCGGGGAGGAACACACCTGTTGGTAAGAGGAAGCCCCGGGCGCTGGCCCTACGCGTTGCACCTTGGCCTGTTAGATGCCCGGCTGTGGGGACATCTACTACTCGAGAGCCTGGTGCGTGGCATGTGGGGGAAGCCGATGTGAGCTGGTGAGGAGACCCTGGCCCGAGGGGGCCGCTGCCTGGCCAGACCCCGCAACAAACATAAAGACACAGCGGACATTGGGGCTTGCAGCCCTGAACCCGGGCGGGCTAAGGCGAGGAATTACGAGGCCCACTGTCGGATGGAAATACCCACTCCGGGTCTGGAGTGAGACCAGCTGGTTGTTGGGAGATCCCCCCCTAGGCGGGCTGCGGTGGTGACCCCTGGAGAGTGGCCTCAGACAGACACTGCGGGCCCGGAGGACGGCCTGCCGTGGGCAGAGAGGAACACCAGAGCATCGGTGCTGACGCTGGGACCTGCACCAGAGCTAAGACACAGGCATCCCCGAGGCGCGCTCACCTCCGGGAGCGGCAGCCAGCCCTGAACCACAGAGACACGACCAGGGGCCCTACATGGATGTCGCTGTGGAGCCGGCTACCGGCGCTCTGCCACCATTGCTACAATTGAGTGGTTTTTTTGAGGATTGGTGTTCACGGGGGGCAAGGCGACCAGCCCTCACTGGACATATCACAGGGCGCTGGTCCTATACAACTGTACCGTGGAGACTCACCCGCCTGCCCATGTCTGGAGGAGTCAAAACGCGCACGGGCACGGGCGGGACGGGAGGGGCGCAATCCAGAGACAGGATGAGCAAGCCCTTGAAGCAAGGGGAAGCTGACCTAGTGTCGGCCAAGCTGGACACTGTATTGGCAGCGATGGAAAGAATGGAGGAGTCGCTGTTGTCCACACGCACATCCCTGGAAGCGAAAATAGACGGAGTTGCCATTGACCTCACACTCCTCAGAGCCGACCACAGGAAGCTTGCAGACCGCACCTCCGCACTGGAGACCTCTGTGTCGGATATAGAGCCTCGAGTCACTCAGTCTGAGAAACAAGTGAGGGACCTTCTCAATAGGGTCAAGTTCCTGGAGGACCGAGCGGAGGACGCGGAAGGACGGGCGAGACGCAACAACATACGGATAGTGGGAGTGCCGGAGAAATGGGAGGGGAGAGACCCTACGGCGACTGTGGAGAAATGGCTGCGTGCCCTGCTGCCGGAGGGGACACTGTCGCCCCACTTCGTGATAGAGCGAGCACACCGCATCCCGACACGGGCTCGAACCCCCGCCCGCTGCTGATCCGTATTTTGAACTTTAGGGATCGAGATTCAATACTGAGGGAAACATGTAAACTCCAGAACGTCCAAATTGATAACGCCCACGTCATGTTCTTCCCGGACTACACGATTCAGGTGCAGCGCCAGAGACACTCCTTCCTAGCGGTGAAACGGCGCCTGCGCCAATTGGGACTCAAATACTCCCTTCTATTCCCAGCTAAACTCCGAGTGGTGGCACAGGACAAAACACATTTCTTTTCCAATCCTGAAGAGGTGGAGTCTTGGCTGGACAGCGGCACAGATAAAACACCACCGAGACACGCAGACGCCTTCCACCCGAGACGTAAAAGGGGTCCCAGATGGAGGCGTAGAAACAAATCACCACTGGCGCCTGCGAACCGCACGCCGCCGGGCACTGGCCCGCCGGAGGAAGAGATGCACCGGGAGCAACTCGATGCGCTTCGAGTGGTTGCGGAGATCAGCGGCTCATCAGCCGCGCGGTCTCCCCTGGAGACGGACCCCGGTGCCATGCAAAGCGAGGATGAGGCAATATATGGGATATCGGACTCGCAGCAATCATCGGATCTTCCGGATATCACACCCCAGACGGTGGACCTGTTTGGCTGAAGAACCGGTCCGCCACCACCTCCCCCTTGTCTGCTCCTGCCCGCCTCCCCCCCGCTGCTAGACCGGACGCTGATCATTGAGAACGCAGCACCTGACCACTAGAGACTGGCGGCCTGCGGGCATGGGGACTCCGTACCATGATTTACATGCAGGGGAAGTCAGCTGCCAACAGAGAGACACAGTGAGTACCACCCCATACCATATAATAGAGGGCGGATGAGATGGCGGCCAGCTGCAGTGACATTGGTAAACGATAGGGCCTGTCTTGCTACCCCGCTTGGAGTGTCGGGTGCCGCCTGGAATCCGGTCCCCCGCGTGGGGGACTGACACACACCAGGGTTGAGGTGCCGCGGACTACTTACATCCTACCAGCACCTAACTGGCCCAACGCAAGGCCTTCTGTCATTGTCAATTACCTCCCCGGGGGGAAAACTGTTCACTCACGTCTGCTGCCTGATGCTGAACTTCTTGATCTGCTAAGCGAAAAGTAACCCCCTAGACTTGAAAGTTGGTTGTTTTACTTGAGTGTTTGGACAGCTGCACGTTTGGCAGCCGCTCTTTTGGTATTCTATCCTGTATTTGTTCCCCAAATTCCACTGATATAGATACGCTCACTACAGACATGCTGTACCTTTATCTCCTTAAAACGGGTGATTGTGTTTGTGTTTCGGAGGTGGGAGGCGGAGTGCTTTGGGAGCGGTGTTGGCGCACTCACTTAGCAGGTATAGCAGGAGACACTTAGACTACTTTAATGACAGAGTCCAAGATATGCACGTGGAACGTGCGAGGCATGCATACACCCTCTCGGAGGTATCAGATATACACATACCTGAAAAGACACAAAGTCCAGATAGCGCTCCTGCAGGAGACCCACTTGAATGACACTGAGGCACACATGCTGAGGCGCAGGTGGCGGGGGCAACTCTACGCCACAGGTTACTCCTCGTACGCCAGAGGAGCGCTCATATGGATCCGGCCTCGGACCCCCCCTTGAAGTAGACCATTCCCATGTAGACCGAGAGGGACGCTTGGTGATAATACAGGGCAAATTAGACGGGCGCCCCATCGTGTTGGCATCGATATATGCTCCCAATGTAGAACAACAGAGATTTCTCGCGGACCTATCGGAAGTCCTTTCCCCATGGTACGGTCTCTCTTGGATCTTGGGCGGAGACTATAATTGCATATTAGACGCCACGCTAGACCGCTCATTCCCACCTCTCCCGGGGGCGCCCGTAATAGGGGCCATGAAAGCATTCAATTCCTGGGCGGCCCAATGGGAGCTACACGACGTTTGGCGTAGTCGACACCCTGACACCCGCATATATTCCTTTTATTCGAGCGCACATGACCTACATGTGCGACTGGACAGGTTCATGCTCACAGCTGACTTGCTGCCGCAGGTGACAGCTGCACATTACATGGGTCGCACTCATTCGGACCACAATCCACACATCCTTAGCTTTGCGTGGACACGCGCACGTCCGCCCATTCCCACCTGGAGATTGCAACCAGACCTACTGTTAGACACCCCGTTTCGGGACTCCTTGTCCGCTCAGATAGGACATTACTTCGAGGACAACGCGGGCACAGCATCCACCCCCCAGGTGGAGTGGGATGCATTCAAGGTAGTGATTCGGGGGCACTGCCTGGGCACGCAGGTAAATCTTCGGAGGCAGTTGGAGAGAGACTTAACAAAACTGGAGACTGAACTATTGCGAAGGGAGCAGGCTGCAGCCAAGGGTGGGGAAGGTGACCCGCAAGAGTTCAGGGAAGAACATGAGCAATTACTGGAGAGGTTACGATGCCTTAACTATGTGGCCCATTCGGCATGCACGCACCACAGGGGAGACAAGCCGGGCAAACTATTAACCTGGCTAATTAGCAGGGAGGATCGGACATGCCCGGTGGCGGCAATACAGACGGATGAGGGAGACATGCTTTATGCACAGCATGAAATCCATGACGCCTTTACCGCCCATTATAGCACGCTATACTGTTCCTACTTACAGGCCCCTATCCATGACATTGTAGATTACTTGGCGGCCATACAATTACCGATGTTGAGCGAAGCACAACGTACAGAATTGGCGACGCCCATCACAGCAGACGAACTCCGAGAGGTCATAGCTGCACTCTCCAATGGCAAGTCCCCGGGCCCGGATGGTCTGCCAGCGGAGTTTTATAAGGCGTTCTCGGCTCTACTCATCCCGGAATTGATCAGGATGTACACGACGGAGATAGACGACTCATCACTCCCGCCCACTCTTAACGAAGCAACCTTGATCTCCCTCCTTAAGCCTGGCAGGGATGGAAAGAAGATGGGGTCATACCGGCCTCTTGCTCTCCTCAATACCGATTATAAAATTCTAGCGTCTACTCTGGCGCAGAGATTGGCCCCTCTCACACCGACTCTGGTACACACGGACCAAAATGGTTTTGTGCCCACACGCAGCACTTCTCATAACATTCGCCGGTTCTTTAGGGTACAGGCATACGCCGCGACACATTGGCCGAGATCGGGGTGCTTGGTGCTTGACCTGGAGAAGGCTTTCGACTCCGTGGAATGGCCCTATCTTAGGGAGGTGATGCTGAAGTTCGGATTGGGAGAAGACTTTACAGACATGGCTAGTCTGTTATACCAAGCACCGACGGTTCGTGTACGCACCGGAGGTTTGTTGTCCGCAGCCGTAAGAGTACGAAGGGGCACGCGGCAGGGCTGCCCACTGTCGCCATTGCTTTTCTCCCTAGCGATTGAACCACTGGCGGCGCTACTGAGAAGCCGAGGTGACACGTGGGGTATCCCATTAGCGGACGGGACCCATGCCGTTTCATTGTACGCAGATGACTTGCTGCTCTATATAAATGATCTTACACAGTTGCCGCTGGGACTCGCAGACACGCTGCATGACTTTGCAGCCCTTTCGGGACTTAAAGTCAACTGGAGGAAATCCGGTGTGTATCCCTTCAATCCCGACATTCAGGAATGTGAGGTACGACTCGGCGGGGAGCGGCTGACCTGGCACGCCACCACGTTCCGCTACCTCGGGATACACATTTACCGTACCCCGGAAGATATACTAGAGGGCAACCTGGTCAGGGCCATTTCTTCCCTGCGGGCTCAGATGGCCTTTTGGAGAACACTCCCCCTGAATGTACCGAGCCGGGTAACCCTAACAAAGATGATCGTGTTACCCCGACTCCTATACTATTATTCCAATTTACCGGTATATGTACCCAACCGCATTTTCCGGGAGCTGGAAACTATGACGCGGGGGCTCATCTGGAACGCAGGACGGCCCAGAGTGGCATTACGAAAGCTCTATGCCCCTACCAAAGCGGGGGGCTTGGCGGTCCCTGACCATGAGCTTTATTACCTAGCCGCACAATTGCAATGGGTGGTCGGCTGGTTAGCCGGAAGAAACCTGGAGGACACGTCCTCCATTGGCTCGGCCCTGACACACACACAAGCTCTCGCGTTGTTCCACCCCCTGACAAGGACCACTCGCCCGGCACAGCTGCATTTAGCTGTCGCGTATCGATGTTATAAGCGATGCCTGTGGCTCACGCGAGCGGTAACGCCCTATGCCCCCGCCCTTCCGCTGTTGGGAACCGCCAGCAATAGAGGGACCGTATCGGCACCCATGATAGAGCACTGGGTGCAGGCAGGGATCGAAACGATGGCTGACTTATATACAGATGGCGTCCTACTTACGTTTGATAGACTACGAGCAGATACAGGCATACCAGCAGGACAGTTCTTGTTACACGCCTCCATAGTACGCACCTGTGCGTTGACGTGGGGAGACATGACGGAAGAACCGCAGACTCACCTCCTAATACAATACTTACACATCATGGGAGGTGGGGCGCATGTGATACACTGGTAACACAAGCACTGCTGACGCACACTGTTTGTATCCTTCAGTCATTGTGAGAGAAGTGGACAACAGATAGAGGCAGGGACTGGTCAGACAAGGAATGGGAGAGGATCCTGGAGGGACCAAGCAACATCCCCCAGAACTCCCGGTTCAAGGTCATTCAGCTCTACATTGTACATAGAGCATATCTGTCGCCGGACAGAATAAACAAATACTTTGATATCAATACATCGGAATGCCCGCGTTGCCCTCTGGTAGGTGCGGATATACTCCACATGCTCTGGAGCTGCCCCAGATTACACGCTTAATGGTTGACATTGACGACACTACTGACCGAGGGGGCCGGAGCGGAACTACCACACACGTGGGAGGCCTGTTTACTTGGGTTATTTAGGAGAACAAAGCACAACAAAGTCCACTCAAGGTTCTGGGACCTAGGCCTCATCACCGCCAAGCGACTAATCACCAAGCGTTGGAAACACACAGATCCACCACAACCCCGACATTGGTACGCCTCTTTTCACAACTGGGCGGTGGCGGAGGAGGTGACCCTGCATAGAGAGGAAACCGCAGGCCTGAGAGCCATACCTATAGCGCAGCAGTGGGGCGATATCCTGCAGACTTTCCGACCAGGCATACACCGACCAAGACAGCGCTCAAACACCGCCCACCCCTGCTGGTCCTCCCATGATCGCAACGCCATAGAGGCGGAGGGCCGGAATGTATGATGCGACAGAGAGGGGCACTGGTGTGCTGCACTCATGACGCGACTGCTGACTGCCCTTCGCTGCCATCCTGAGCTGACAGGTCGTCCCCCCGGATGCATCGCCTAGCGGAGCCACTGCGCTCCGCTCCTGCCCCGGAGTGAGCCGCCCTCCCTGATTGCTAATTATCAGCCCGTACGGGTGCATGATCCCGCCCACACCGTGACGCACAGACAGCACTCACCCTCACACCCTACCAGACATGTCTCGATAGCGTATCCCCTTCGCTCTTTCCCTCCCTCCTTACAGGTCTCGTTTCTTTCTCCCCTTTTGACTTACTTGTTCTCCAACATGACAGGGAGCCTCACCCCGAGTTTCTTCCTATGTCACACTTCCCCTTCCCGTTTGCCCAGTTCCTATTCCTGATCCTCCCCCCAAATTACCCCAGTTGGACGATAAGCATAGAATTGACATCAGAACGCCATGGTTACCCTGGTGGACGAACATTAAGACAGACGCGAGATGTCACTAGCAGTGACCATTGGCACACGAGACAGAGTTCACGGGGACATCCCACATATTGACTATACAGGACGCATCTGTAACAAAAACACATAGTGTGGCGTGGACGGCCCGAGACGCCACACAATGTGTACGTACACCCTACCAGACATGTCTCTATAGCGTATCCCCTTCGCTCTTTCCCTCCCTCCTTACAGGTCTCGTTTCTTTCTACCCTTTTGACTTACTTGTTCTCCAACATGACAGGGAGCCTCACCCCGAGTTTCCTCCTATGTCACACTTCCCCTTCCCGTTTGCCCAGTTCCTATTCCTGATCCTCCCCCCAAATTACCCCAGTTGGACGATAAGCATAGAATTGACATCAGAACGCCATGGTTACCCTGGTGGACGAACATTAAGACAGACGCGAGATGTCACTAGCAGTGACCATTGGCACACGAGACAGAGGTCACGGGGACATCCCACATAATGACTATACAGGACGCATCTGTAACAAAAACACATAGTGTGGGTGGACGGCCCGAGACGCCTGTCTATAGGAGTACCTATATAATGCCACACTCCTGCTATAGTTGGGAATACAGCCACCGTTATGCATCATTGCCGGACACGTTAGCGCATCGCACGTGGAGGCATAACTAAGCAATAATTGTTGTGAATCAGACAGAATGGAAACATCAGCCTCGTTATACCTGGCACAACACTCAATGGAGATAATGAGCATGAGCTCATATTGGAAAAATTAGGAGTTGCTGTATTACACTTATGATTCCTTACTTCCAGCACTGATATCTAGGACATGAGACTATTACACTGTGTAATATTGATGTTGTATACGATTGTCATGGTGCCTAGTATGATATAACCTCCGATTGATTTACTTGAATGGTTGTAATATGTGATATTCTTATGCTATGTCCTCAATAAAACATATTCAAACAAAAAAATTCATATGGGTCTTCCCGTCCCTCTACGGGGCGGGGCGGGCTTCGACCTACGACTACGCGGGAACACTTGATTTTGTGTGAGATAGACTATATGTGTTATGGGTAGTGAGAGTGGTAGGGAGTGTGCTAGTGTACAAGAATATACAAAAATACAAGGTATGTTAGAAACTCCCTGGCTAGTGGATAAAATACACTTTATTCCTGTCCCTAGCTGGAAACGTTAAAAAGGGGAGAGAGAGTAAGTGGGGGGTAAGTATTACTCCCTACTTGTTCTGGTCAACATGTTTCGTAAGCAGTCCCCTGCTGCTTTACTCATCAGGACCTCATATGAACCCTACTACACTCACGGCCCTTAGGGCAACCTGGGCGCAGGATCATGGCTCAGAGCTGTCCGATAAGACGTGGCAGTTACTATTGGAACACCCGAGGAGAGTCTCTCGTAACGCCAAATTTATCCAGGTTTATCCAGACAATGGTGTTCCACAGAGCCTATCTAACGCCCACACGAATACATCATATGTTCCCTGACTCCCCACACTGCTGCCCACGGTGCCACGGTGACAAAGCCAATTTCATTCACATGTTGTGGTCCTGCCCTTGATTGTCGGGTTATTGGGTTGAGGTATGCCAGACGCTTCATACGATCATTCAAGTGGCTATCCCGATGGACACCCTATATAGTCTGATGGGAATGCGTAAGAGATCTAAAGCACTGAAGGTCAAACTATAATTCCTGGACCTAGCCCTGGTTTTGGCAATTAGATGCATCACGATGAGATGGAAATCCCCCATGCCCCCCAGCATTTCCACGTGGCAATCGGATCTAGTACAGTGGGGTCAGGCAGAGGGGGCGGCCTTAAGGAGAGAGGAAGAGAGAGGACATAGGAAACAACCTATAGCGATGGAGTGGGATGAGATGGTATTGAAGATGGAAGGAATAGATTCACTTATCCCTCACATAGACGGTTCACAATAGTCTGTCCAGAGGAGAAGAAGCTGATCCACAGGATGGTGTACGTACAATTGTATCCTATAATTGCAGCCTATTAATTGTTTAAGGTGTGCCCTAAATGTATTGTCAGATCCAGTAGGAAGCGACCAGGAGAGGGTGGGTTAAGGGAGGGGGTATTGTTGGGGGGGAAGTTTAATGTTTTAATGATGATACTGCTCCGGTCTGAAGTGATTCATACATGTAGCATTGAGGTGCGAAATCGACATTGGTATAATGATAGATGTTACTTTGATCTCCTTGGCCTCCTAGCTGTATTTCACTGGGAGAATTTATGTAAATGATGAAAAACAGGAGTTTACAGATGTGTATTAAAGAAAAGATAAAATGACTGTGATATGCCCATGATCCGAGGTGTATGTAATTTCAGTCTGCAGTCACTAATAAAGAATTTTTTTTAAAAATGATCCCTACTACACTCTATATCAGTCAAGTACTATTTCGTATGCTTGTCATTGCACAATGTCTGACAGCAAAAATAAGCTGTTCAGCTGAAAAAAGGGTTGATTAACTCCTCAAAAAAGTATTACCAATTTCGTACCTGTAAAGGAAAAAGAGGAGACAAAAAACACAGAATCAACAACCAAATGGTTGTTTGATGTGACACATCATCATAGTGTGGACTCAAAAATATCTTTTCTTATTTCAGTACATGTTAAAATCCATAATTTTTTATATATTTTTCAGTTACTAAGCTCCAATTTCTATCCCAAACCCGCTTTGTCATTACATGGGGGTTGTTTGACGTCAAAGAAGTAAAACAAACATTTAATTCAATCACACATATGCATTAGGCCGATATACATGCATCCATTCACTCAAAAAAGTCTTAAATTGCTCGAGATAGGCATAGTCGATATAATAGCCATTTTTGTCAGTTGTGAATAATACATGCACTTTCTCTTGATCATCGTGCCTCATGAGCTAGCGCCGGGGAGGAGGGTTCCTTATTAAATTTCTGTCACTGTGGGTGAAATAGAATTAAGAACGAGTTGACCGCCCGAGTCTTGTACGAGGCCAGAACTCATATCTTAGAGTGTTTAGCCAGGGGTTTAAAGACTTGGCTAGAGTCTGACTTACGTGACCAATGGTAATCCCTCACCCGTCTAATACCTCCGTGCTGCTCCGTGATCTGTTGGAAGCATACTGAACCTTCGGTATTTATCTGTTGCTTAATTGGAAAAAAGGTGGGAAAAAAGCTGACTGCCAGCTTTCCCAAATGTATTGCATAGTAGGGATCGTATAAGGTCCTGATGAGTAAAGCAGCAGGGAACTGCTTACGAAACATGTCGACCAGAACAAGTAGGGAGTAATACTTACCTCCCAATTACTCTCTCCCCCCTTTTTAACGTTTCCAGCTAGGGACAGGAATAAATTGTATTTTATCCACTAGCCAGGGAATTTTTAACATACCGTGTATTTTTTGTATATTCTTGTACACTAGCACACTCCCTACCACTCTCACTCTCACACAAAATCAAGTGCTCCCGCGTAGTCGTAGGTCGAGCACGCCCCGCCCCGTAGAGGGACGGGAAGACCCCTATGATGAAGCATGACACTATGGGATTCCTAGTGTGTGAGGGGTATTTTAAAAACACCTTGTGCTTCTCCCTTACATTCCTAGGGATCAGCAATCTAACACATCACAAGAAAAGAAAAATAAATAGGATAGAACCTTGTTGTTGTTTATATAGTCTTACTGGAGGCAGTTTTTATCTGTAAACCTCTAAACTCCCCTTTTTTGTTATTTTTGATAAGCAGATATATGCCCAGGTCAGAAGCAATGTAAATGACAGGTTATCCTTATCAATAATATAAATTGGAGTTGCTGGCTGGGAGAGCCTTGTCTCAGCAGTAAAATCCTTCTTTTTTGTCCTCTGTGTGTCGTGTGGACAAAGTTCAAAACGGTTCAGCTGGGATAGTTCAAAACCATGCCTGGAATTGTTATTGTTTATTCACTACAAGATGACAGAAGGCGAGGAAGGTGACAAGGAGCTAAATATATAAGAGATCCACCAAGGATTGTGTCAAGTGAGAAGTATGCATTATTCCTTCAAATAAAGACTGTAAGGAGACGAACAGAGGGGCCAAATACATTGGAAGAGTGCGCTCAGCATGGCACGGGTAACCATAAATAAGCTTATCACTTGGAACATACAGGGACTTGAGAACTTGGTAAAAATATATAAGATTTTTTTAATTTTTTTAGAATGTGTTTATTGAATTTTATGCATATAAAGAGACAGCTGCTACAATCGGCGCAGCAGGCAGAAATCTGCTGCAGCATGGGGCGCATGCAAAAGACATTTGTCAGGCTAGTGCATCAGCTGGACTTTTATGTCTGCTACAAAATAGTCAATAATAAACACGATCGTTTCAACCAGAACAGCAGAACAAATGAAGCAAAGAAAAGAAAACAAGCTCATGAAACTGTACATAGGAGATAAGAAGTCAAGCCTCAGGAGAGGGTGGAGAGGTACACCAGAGAGGCATCAGTTATTTGCAAAACATAGTTAATGTGTGTATATATATGTCTTTTAGTGGGTAGGGATGATGGTTAGAGGAGCCCATCTCCAGATAAAATGGGAAGAGGGGGACGCAGCATATGCATAAGGAGGTGGCGGTGCGTGCTTGGCAGCTCATAATGGGACGGTCAAAAGATATAAGATATATGCCTATTTGTGCAGGTGAGGAGCAGACATACCATGCTTGCAGAAAACACGCCACAGATGAAAGTATCAATTACACTACAAAATGTATACATTATATATGATAGGCATGCTACTCTGGGTCAGACCAGGTATGCCATTAAAGTTACACCATACTGAGCAGATCCTCGTGGCAGGTATGTCATAACTGAAGGTGTGCTAGACAGTAGGCCCATAGTGATAGCGTTCCTGCATGTTCCAACCACACACGCTCTGATTGACGCTTATCTCCACCTTATGGGAATGAGATTATATATCTTTTGCAGGTGTGCTCACCAGCTGCTGCTGGTAAAAAAAATGCTGATGGATTTATGAAATGGCTTGCAGTTGGAACCTAACAGATGGCTGGCTGGCTCTCCACCCAGTGGAGTAGGATTATACATATTACTCACCCACACATGTCTTGCATTGAAGGTTGGACATGTTCATGTATTCTAAGCAGTACCATAGGTCTGTAGTACATCTGGAACACCTAGGATGCACAGTATTCTAGTACAACCCTGTACTCGTTCCCTTAGAGTGGAGTAGACTGGTATCACTTATCCCAACATGGTGATTGCAGGCATCTACTTCACTGGATGCAGACTGTAGAAACAGTCTCAGAACACACATTGTCCAATACATTACAGAAAACACTTGTTCATTGTGTCATACATTTGTAGAGTGAGATGCCTTTAAGGCTTACCAAAGAGGCACATGTTTGCAGACCACTTATGGGTAAAGTCAGCACTCAACAGTACAGCCATGCGCCTGGTAGATGAAATCAGGACATTCGAAATTAGAGATTATTAAAATGACAGGCAGGCTTGGTTCTGGTGCTGGATGGGTCAAGTGATTGACAGTATACGTGTATTCCATTCTAGAGCATTCTCAGCCTGGGCCATGATAAAGGGGACAAGGAGGGCTGACTGTTGACTTAATTAATGTGCAATGAAAGGATGATTGTGCCTGAAGCAAGTGCTGACTTGCGAGCAGACTGTGACCATGGACACACCACTGACAACAGAGAACAGCAATCAGAGACATGGTAACAGGTAAGACATTGGAATGGGACAGCTTGCTGTCAGAAATGTACAACACATACAGCTTATATATTGGCCCACTGACTTTTGACGATGTACCAGGCTGCTAGGGACTGAGGGATTCTGCTAACTAGGGAATTTGTTACACTTACCATTCCCAATCCAGGTGCAGGGCCCTTTGGAGGTGTCCTTGTCCGGCCACTGTTGAACATTGTCTTTAAAATATTAGACAAACTCCTTGCGGCTAGTATATCCCCTCTGATGCCTAAACTGGTGCACTTGGATGAATCTGGATTTGTCCCCCAGAGCAACTTTGCACTGAGTATAAGGAGGATCCTCCGAGTCATGAGAGAACAGCCGGCGACTGATAAGCTACAGTGGTATCTCATAAAATGGAGAAGGCATTTGACACTCTTTACTGGAAATATTTATTTCTAGGCCTCAGCAAAATAGGATTTGGTCCAAGATTAATGTTCTGTATAAATAATTGTACTCAAGCCAACTGCTAGTGTAAAGTCAGGGAGGGTTGTGTCTGAATCTTTTCAGGTACAGCAAGGCCTACGCCAGAGATGACCCCTACACTTACTTATTTATCATTCAATCAAACATGCGGTACTTGAATAACACGGCTTATCACCTGTGAGGGTATCCAGGTGCTGGACTGTGGGTTTCAGTCAAAGAGCAAGGTCTTGAGTCCATTCCTGAGGTCCGTCAGCAAGGGTGAAGTACGGAGGTGGAGGCGGAGGGCGTTCCTGGACTTGGCGGCGAGGTTGGAGAAGGAGCGTCCTCCAGGGCGGCAGCGGCTGGTGGGTGGTATCTGTGCGAGGGTGAGGTGAGCGGTTGTTTCTCGATAGTTGGTCGGAAGTTCAGGCGATGATTCATGTATGCAGGTCCTTGGTCATGGAGGGCTTTGTAAGTGTGGGTCAGCAGTTTGAAAAGGCATCTTTTCCGTTTGGGGAGCAAGTGGAGGTCTCTCAGGTGCTGGGTGATGTGGGTTCTTTTGGGCAGGTTGAGGTTTGGCTGCTGCCTTCTGGATCATCTGGCCTCTGCTCATGAGTTTGTTGGTGGTGCATGCATAGAGTGCGTCGCCATAGTCCAGACGGCTGATGATGAGGGCCTGCGTCACTGTTTTTCTGGTGCTGATGGGGGGCCGTTTGAAGGTAATGCGGAGAGTGTGGATGCAGGCTGAGGAGATGCCGCTGATCTTTCGTTTCATGGAGAGTGCCCTGTCCAGGATGATTCTGCCGTTGCGAGACTGGTCTTTTGCAGTGGGTGTTAATCCGAGTTCTGATGGCCACCAGGAGTCGTTCCAGAGGGACGTGTGGTTGCCAAAAATCAACACTTTGGTTTTGTCCGTGTTCATCTTCAGGCAGTTATCATTCATCCAGGCTGAGACGTTATTCATGCAGTTGTGGAAGTTGGACTTTGTAGTGGCAGGGTCCGCTGAGAGGGAGAGGACAAGTTGGGTGTCGTCTGAAATGATGTTGATGTTGTGGGTCCTGACGCCATCTGCTAGGGGCATCATGTAGACGCTGAAAGGGGTTGGAATGAGGCATGAGCCTTGGGGGACACCGCAGATGGTGCGCTTGGGTTGTGAGGTGAAGGGAGGGAGGTGTATGCACTGGGTGTGCCCTGTGAGTAATGACAACATCCATCTAAGCATGTCATCTTTAATTCCGATCTGGTGCAGTGGATGTGTGTGGTGGGATGGTGTTGAAGGCTGCATAAAGGTCGAGAAGGATCAGGGCGGCTAATTCCCCTCTGTCGAGTAGGGTGCAGATGTCGTCTTATCTTGGTCTGTGCTTGGCTCTGAATCCTGATTGGGAGGGGTCTAGAAGGTTGTTTCTCTCCCGGTGTTCCATGAGTTGGAGGTTGATGGCTTTCTCCAGGACTTTTACAGGGAATGGTAGCAGCAAGATGGGGCAGTAGTTCTGGGGATCACTTGGGTCTGCGGAGGGCTTCTTGAGGAGGAGTTCTGCCTTCTGAGTGTTTCTAAGGAAAGAGGAAGGTGGCTGTGGTGGTGAAGGCGTTGAGTATGGTGGTGAGCTGATGGCTGATCTTGTCACTTCCGAGGTTGAAGAGTCAATGGGGGCATGGGTCGGAGGGGGCCCGAGTGGATGGCGTTCATTAAGGCGCTAGTGTTCGATGTGTTTAGTTGTTCCCATGTGGTGAGCGGGTGGTCGGTTGCTGTCTTCATGAGAGTGGGAGGCTGAGGAGGTCAGTCGGTTGGGCATCGAAGTTTATGTATATGATGGGTATCTTTATGTGGAAATGGTATGCAAGGGTGTCGCAGAGTTCCTGCCTTGCCAATGAAGCAATTGGAACATTTGCTGCTCAAAAAGGGGCTTGCAGAGGAAATACAATAGGTTGACACTATTGGACAGTGTACTTCTTTACCAAAATGATGTGGCAGTGGGGTTAAAAGTAGTGCTAGTTCACCTAAATAACTTTAGGATAGTGACTGGGCTGCAGGTAGGCATAGATGAGCTATTCCTGTACCAGTTGACACATCTTCCAGGACATGACCCAAGTAGTCTGCCCGATTTACTGCTGAAATGGGACCCCCCACTCAGTTAGATACCTGGGCGTTCAGACTTGTCACATAGACGTGGCACTGTTGCAGGAACATGGTTGCGCCGCTGTTACAAGCCAGGTGTCTACTCCCTTTTGGAAGAAGCTACCTCTTTCTGTAATGGGTAGTATTGCTATAATTAAAATGTTGGTGTTGCCTCGTTTTCTGTACTTTTTCAGCACTATCACAATGTATTTCCGAACCCAACATGGCACTCTACTATCTTGTTGCTCAACAACGATAGGTAGCAAGATGACTAGGGCACTCATAACCTGAAGACACGATATATGCAGGCGATAGGGGAGACAGTGACACTGCTGACACACATGCTTACTTGACACTCGATGCTGTGTACAGCCAAGCAGTTTTGGAACAGAACTCTCCTGAAGTCAACTACAGAGGTGAAGTCTGCACCAAAATTGCCACCACGGTGCTTGCTGGTGACTGCCCAGACACAGTGGAGGTCATAAC